>NW_028181676.1:0-2000 GCF_963514085.1 Chelon labrosus | reverse complement strand
TCATAAAGACAGTGTGTGTGTGCCTTATTGGGCAGTTAGTCAGAGACATCACTGTCATCAGGTTAAGGCGGAGACACTGAAACTGGACCAAATATAAAAAGAGATAAAGTGGCAAATAGCAGAGTGAAACTAAAGTCCTGCCCAGGCACTGCAAAAACGCAGCAAGGGGCTTAACTAAGAAAAAGCAAGCAAGCAAGAAGACAGGAGCTGTGGACAATAACGATACATTACAACTGTGTCATGTGAACTCTGTCAGGAGAATGGTCAAAGTACACAAAGGAATGACTGTGTGTTTACTGGGGATGATTTAGGAGCTGTTCAGATGGGTCAAGATGTTTCCCGGCAGTCCATTGATTTTGAAGCATTGTGGTTAACGTTAGTTCTTCAGTGAAAGAATGAATGAATGAAAGAATTAATGAGTGTTCATTTCACTCCAAAACTAATTCAGCCAACAAGCATGAGCAGAGTTTTGGCGCACTGAGGTTAAAGGTTAAATTTTACGCATCTTGTGTGCTTATTCAAATGGGAAAACTTTCTCGATATTGACCCTGATGGAGGCTGATTGGTGCGTGGCTAAAAGCCACACTTCGAGGCAATAACAGAAACTAAGTATGTCTGGTAGCAAATCCAGAGGTGAAACTAAGGGCCAAGAGTCAATGAAATCAATCATTTAGGTTTACACATTAACTGAGGGCAGACATTCAGCAGACAGTTGGATGCAACAGTGTGCTCTGAAGCGATTCACTTCACCCAGGCGCAGGGGAATATGCTTTCTGCACTCAGCTGTCAGTTCATGATTAACGAATGAGTTCTTGAATTCTGTTTAGTAGACTACCTACCGGATACAGGGGCAGCAGCACCTAGAAACAATGGCTCACTTCGCGCGTCTTTGATTTACGCACGTGTACTAATTCATCGAACCCCTTCTTACCTGGGTCATGAGCCTGTCGGCGCCCGTGTCCTCTTCATCTTTAAAGATTATATCTGTGTTGTAATTCGCGTTAGTTCTTTAAGCGCTCGGAGTTGCGCGTAATTTTGCCCTCCGGTCGCCCGCTGGCTCCCAGGGTCTTCTCGGCGACGTTGGGGCTGAACTGCTTGTAGGCAAGCGGGATGAGCTTCTTCGGGAGCCGCCTCTTGCCGTGCCCTCTCCCCGGTCCGCAGCCCTCCGAGGCAGGTGCGAGGAGGAGGACCAAGGCACACAGAGAGGCGGTGAGAAGGAGGAAGGAGATCCGCATCGCCCCCGGGGGGAGGGAGGTCTCTCCCGGGGGACAGAGATGTCTTCAGTACCTCCCCGGTTTGGTTCCCGACTCCATTGTCCGTGACAGTTGGAACCCCACGTCCGAAAAATTCGGGTAAATGAAGATCAGCACCTCGGCTGAACGGGGCACCATTAGGATATCAAAAAAAAAAAAGTTTTTAGCCTCTCCGAAACATTGACCCAAATTGAGAAACTTCGCTCCCGCCGCCTTACAGAATCAACAGTAAGAGTGCAGGCTGTAAAGTCCGTGTATTTAAACAAACAGGTTCAAAGTCGATTTGGTGGGTGAGAGAGTTAAAGAGAGAGAGCGGTCACTGATATCCAAGTTGCAGTGTTGTGGTTTCTCTCCCTCTCTTTCTTTTGCTCTGGAAACTGTCACAACATCAGCCACTTTCAGCCCGCTGTTTGGTGGGTGCCCTCTCTGCACTGGAAGCTTTTTTCCTCTCCATATGCGGCCGGCGTGCAACAGGCTGCAGCTTTCCAGTTGAATTGAAGGGATTTGAGTGATCCCAAAACGATCTGTGCCACTTCAGACCGCACCCTGCCAGTCCTGCCCTCCTCTCTCTCCCTCGCTCCCTCTGTCCCTATACTCTGCCACCCACCCCGCCCCTCTTGGGCACAGGGCGCACTGGAGAGTCTTGTCCACACTCTGCTGGCAGGCAGGCAAGCAGCAAACATAAGGTTTGCCCTTTATTGCCACCACTTCACATTTCCAGTTGTTGTCTTTGTTTGTCTGTGCCGT
>NW_028181677.1:0-102817 GCF_963514085.1 Chelon labrosus | reverse complement strand
GGGGCGCTGTCAGGGCCCCTCTCGTGGAGGATAAAATCATGCTTTTTCCCTCATTACACATCCCATGCGAGCTTGTAATGATAAACCTCATCCAAATCACACATTGCAGCTCAATATTCAGTGAGGACAGGGCCTTTTTAAGTCGAAATGTGCAAAAATGCATCCTATCGCTCTGAAACGGCTGTTTTGCTCTCACCACATTTACTGTCAGACTGGCCGAATTAGACCGATTCTGCCTCTTTCTTGCCTCTACATGTGAAGAACAGGTGCTTGTGAGCATATTGTGCAGTTTCACGCAGGTAGCTGGCTCGGAACGGGACCGGTGGGGCAGAGCAATCCTAGCGGCTCGCCCGAGCAGTGGAAGCCGGCGAGGGTGCGCGTTCAGCCGGATGAATGGGCGCTGTCAGGGCCCCTCTCGTGGAGGATAAAAATCATGCTTTTTCCCTCATTACACATCCCATGCGAGCTTGTAATGATAAAACCTCATCCAAATCACACATTGCAGCTCAATATTCAGTGAGGACAGGGCCTTTTTAAGTCGAAATGTGCAAAAATGCATCCTATCGCTCTGAAACGGCTGTTTTGCTCTCCACCACATTTACTGTCAGACTGGCCGAATTAGACCGATTCTGCCTCTTTCTTGCCTCTACATGTGAAGAAAGGTGCTTGTGAGCATATTGTGCAGTTTCAAGCAGGTAGCTGGCTTGGAACGGGGACCGGTGGGGCAGAGCAATCCTAGCGGCTCGCTCCGAGCAGTGGAAGCCGGCGAGGGTGCGCGTTCAGCCGGATGAATGGGGCGCTGTCAGGGCCCCTCTCGTGGAGGATAAAAATCATGCTTTTTCCCTCATTACACATCCCATGCGAGCTTGTAATGATAAAACCTCATCCAAATCACACATTGCAGCTCAATATTCAGTGAGGACAGGGCCTTTTTAAGTCGAAATGTGCAAAAAAGCATCCTATCGCTCTGAAACGGCTGTTTTGCTCTCCACCACATTTACTGTCAGACTGGCCGAATTAGACCGATTCTGCCTCTTTCTTGCCTCTACATGTGAAGAACAGGGTGCTTGTGAGCATATTGTGCAGTTTCACGCAGGTAGCTGCCTTGGAACGGGACCGGTGGGGCAGAGCAATCCTAGCGGCTCGCCCGAGCAGTGGAAGCCGGCGAGGGTGCGCGTTCAGCCGGATGAATGGGGCGCTGTCAGGGCCCCTCTCGTGGAGGATAAAAATCATGCTTTTTCCCTCATTACACATCCCATGCGAGCTTGTAATGATAAAACCTCATCCAAATCACACATTGCAGCTCAATATTCAGTGAGGACAGGGCCTTTTTAAGTCGAAATGTGCAAAAATGCATCCTATCGCTCTGAAACGGCTGTTTTGCTCTCCACCACATTTACTGTCAGACTGGCCGAATTAGACCGATTCTGCCTCTTTCTTGCCTCTACATGTGAAGAACAGGGTGCTTGTGAGCATATTGTGCAGTTTCAAGCAGGTAGCTGGCTCGGAACGGGACCGGTGGGGCAGAGCAATCCTAGCGGCTCGCCCGAGCAGTGGAAGCCGGCGAGGGTGCGCGTTCAGCCGGATGAATGGGGCGCTGTCAGGGCCCCTCTCGTGGAGGATAAAAATCATGCTTTTTCCCTCATTACACATCCCATGCGAGCTTGTAATGATAAAACCTCATCCAAATCACACATTGCAGCTCAATATTCAGTGAGGACAGGGCCTTTTTAAGTCGAAATGTGCAAAAAAGCATCCTATCGCTCTGAAACGGCTGTTTTGCTCTCCACCACATTTACTGTCAGACTGGCCGAATTAGACCGATTCTGCCTCTTTCTTGCCTCTACATGTGAAGAACAGGGTGCTTGTGAGCATATTGTGCAGTTTCACGCAGGTAGCTGGCTTGGAACGGGACCGGTGGGGCAGAGCAATCCTAGCGGCTCGCCCGAGCAGTGGAAGCCGGCGAGGGTGCGCGTTCAGCCGGATGAATGGGGCGCTGTCAGGGCCCCTCTCGTGGAGGATAAAAATCATGCTTTTTCCCTCATTACACATCCCATGCGAGCTTGTAATGATAAAACCTCATCCAAATCACACATTGCAGCTCAATATTCAGTGAGGACAGGGCCTTTTTAAGTCGAAATGTGCAAAAATGCATCCTATCGCTCTGAAACGGCTGTTTTGCTCTCCACCACATTTACTGTCAGACTGCCGAATTAGACCGATTCTGCCTCTTTCTTGCCTCTACATGTGAAGAACAGGGTGCTTGTGAGCATATTGTGCAGTTTCAAGCAGGTAGCTGGCTTGGAACGGGACCGGTGGGGCAGAGCAATCCTAGCGGCTCGCCCGAGCAGTGGAAGCCGGCGAGGGTGCGCGTTCAGCCGGATGAATGGGGCGCTGTCAGGGCCCCTCTCGTGGAGGATAAAAATCATGCTTTTTCCCTCATTACACATCCCATGCGAGCTTGTAATGATAAAACCTCATCCAAATCACACATTGCAGCTCAATATTCAGTGAGGACAGGGCCTTTTTAAGTCGAAATGTGCAAAAAAGCATCCTATCGCTCTGAAACGGCTGTTTTGCTCTCCACCACATTTACTGTCAGACTGGCCGAATTAGACCGATTCTGCCTCTTTCTTGCTCTACATGTGAAGAACAGGGTGCTTGTGAGCATATTGTGCAGTTTCACGCAGGTAGCTGCTTGGAACGGGACCGGTGGGGCAGAGCAATCCTAGCGGCTCGCCCGAGCAGTGGAAGCCGGCGAGGGTGCGCGTTCAGCCGGATGAATGGGGCGCTGTCAGGGCCCCTCTCGTGGAGGATAAAAATCATGCTTTTTCCCTCATTACACATCCCATGCGAGCTTGTAATGATAAAACCTCATCCAAATCACACATTGCAGCTCAATATTCAGTGAGGACAGGGCCTTTTTAAGTCGAAATGTGCAAAAAAGCATCCTATCGCTCTGAAACGGCTGTTTTGCTCTCCACCACATTTACTGTCAGACTGGCCGAATTAGACCGATTCTGCCTCTTTCTTGCCTCTACATGTGAAGAACAGGGTGCTTGTGAGCATATTGTGCAGTTTCACGCAGGTAGCTGGCTTGGAACGGGACCGGTGGGGCAGAGCAATCCTAGCGGCTCGCCCGAGCAGTGGAAGCCGGCGAGGGTGCGCGTTCAGCCGGATGAATGGGGCGCTGTCAGGGCCCCTCTCGTGGAGGATAAAAATCATGCTTTTTCCCTCATTACACATCCCATGCGAGCTTGTAATGATAAAACCTCATCCAAATCACACATTGCAGCTCAATATTCAGTGAGGACAGGGCCTTTTTAAGTCGAAATGTGCAAAAATGCATCCTATCGCTCTGAAACGGCTGTTTTGCTCTCCACCACATTTACTGTCAGACTGGCCGAATTAGACCGATTCTGCCTCTTTCTTGCCTCTACATGTGAAGAACAGGGTGCTTGTGAGCATATTGTGCAGTTTCACGCAGGTAGCTGCCTTGGAACGGGACCGGTGGGGCAGAGCAATCCTAGCGGCTCGCCCGAGCAGTGGAAGCCGGCGAGGGTGCGCGTTCAGCCGGATGAATGGGGCGCTGTCAGGGCCCCTCTCGTGGAGGATAAAAATCATGCTTTTTCCCTCATTACACATCCCATGCGAGCTTGTAATGATAAAACCTCATCCAAATCACACATTGCAGCTCAATATTCAGTGAGGACAGGGCCTTTTTAAGTCGAAATGTGCAAAAATGCATCCTATCGCTCTGAAACGGCTGTTTTGCTCTCCACCACATTTACTGTCAGACTGGCCGAATTAGACCGATTCTGCCTCTTTCTTGCCTCTACATGTGAAGAACAGGGTGCTTGTGAGCATATTGTGCAGTTTCACGCAGGTAGCTGCCTTGGAACGGGACCGGTGGGGCAGAGCAATCCTAGCGGCTCGCCCGAGCAGTGGAAGCCGGCGAGGGTGCGCGTTCAGCCGGATGAATGGGGCGCTGTCAGGGCCCCTCTCGTGGAGGATAAAAATCATGCTTTTTCCCTCATTACACATCCCATGCGAGCTTGTAATGATAAAACCTCATCCAAATCACACATTGCAGCTCAATATTCAGTGAGGACAGGGCCTTTTTAAGTCGAAATGTGCAAAAATGCATCCTATCGCTCTGAAACGGCTGTTTTGCTCTCCACCACATTTACTGTCAGACTGGCCGAATTAGACCGATTCTGCCTCTTTCTTGCCTCTACATGTGAAGAACAGGGTGCTTGTGAGCATATTGTGCAGTTTCACGCAGGTAGCTGGCTTGGAACGGGACCGGTGGGGCAGAGCAATCCTAGCGGCTCGCCCGAGCAGTGGAAGCCGGCGAGGGTGCGCGTTCAGCCGGATGAATGGGGCGCTGTCAGGGCCCCTCTCGTGGAGGATAAAAATCATGCTTTTTCCCTCATTACACATCCATGCGAGCTTGTAATGATAAAACCTCATCCAAATCACACATTGCAGCTCAATATTCAGTGAGGACAGGGCCTTTTTAAGTCGAAATGTGCAAAAATGCATCCTATCGCTCTGAAACGGCTGTTTTGCTCTCCACCACATTTACTGTCAGACTGGCCGAATTAGACCGATTCTGCCTCTTTCTTGCCTCTACATGTGAAGAACAGGGTGCTTGTGAGCATATTGTGCAGTTTCACGCAGGTAGCTGCCTTGGAACGGGACCGGTGGGGCAGAGCAATCCTAGCGGCTCGCCCGAGCAGTGGAAGCCGGCGAGGGTGCGCGTTCAGCCGGATGAATGGGGCGCTGTCAGGGCCCCTCTCGTGGAGGATAAAAATCATGCTTTTTCCCTCATTACACATCCCATGCGAGCTTGTAATGATAAAACCTCATCCAAATCACACATTGCAGCTCAATATTCAGTGAGGACAGGGCCTTTTTAAGTCGAAATGTGCAAAAATGCATCCTATCGCTCTGAAACGGCTGTTTTGCTCTCCACCACATTTACTGTCAGACTGGCCGAATTAGACCGATTCTGCCTCTTTCTTGCCTCTACATGTGAAGAACAGGGTGCTTGTGAGCATATTGTGCAGTTTCACGCAGGTAGCTGGCTCGGAACGGGACCGGTGGGGCAGAGCAATCCTAGCGGCTCGCCCGAGCAGTGGAAGCCGGCGAGGGTGCGCGTTCAGCCGGATGAATGGGGCGCTGTCAGGGCCCCTCTCGTGGAGGATAAAAATCATGCTTTTTCCCTCATTACACATCCCATGCGAGCTTGTAATGATAAAACCTCATCCAAATCACACATTGCAGCTCAATATTCAGTGAGGACAGGGCCTTTTTAAGTCGAAATGTGCAAAAATGCATCCTATCGCTCTGAAACGGCTGTTTTGCTCTCCACCACATTTACTGTCAGACTGGCCGAATTAGACCGATTCTGCCTCTTTCTTGCCTCTACATGTGAAGAACAGGGTGCTTGTGAGCATATTGTGCAGTTTCAAGCAGGTAGCTGGCTTGGAACGGGACCGGTGGGGCAGAGCAATCCTAGCGGCTCGCCCGAGCAGTGGAAGCCGGCGAGGGTGCGCGTTCAGCCGGATGAATGGGGCGCTGTCAGGGCCCCTCTCGTGGAGGATAAAAATCATGCTTTTTCCCTCATTACACATCCCATGCGAGCTTGTAATGATAAAACCTCATCCAAATCACACATTGCAGCTCAATATTCAGTGAGGACAGGGCCTTTTTAAGTCGAAATGTGCAAAAAAGCATCCTATCGCTCTGAAACGGCTGTTTTGCTCTCCACCACATTTACTGTCAGACTGGCCGAATTAGACCGATTCTGCCTCTTTCTTGCCTCTACATGTGAAGAACAGGGTGCTTGTGAGCATATTGTGCAGTTTCACGCAGGTAGCTGCCTTGGAACGGGACCGTGGGGGCAGAGCAATCCTAGCGGCTCGCCCGAGCAGTGGAAGCCGGCGAGGGTGCGCGTTCAGCCGGATGAATGGGGCGCTGTCAGGGCCCCTCTCGTGGAGGATAAAAATCATGCTTTTTCCCTCATTACACATCCCATGCGAGCTTGTAATGATAAAACCTCATCCAAATCACACATTGCAGCTCAATATTCAGTGAGGACAGGGCCTTTTTAAGTCGAAATGTGCAAAAATGCATCCTATCGCTCTGAAACGGCTGTTTTGCTCTCCACCACATTTACTGTCAGACTGGCCGAATTAGACCGATTCTGCCTCTTTCTTGCCTCTACATGTGAAGAACAGGGTGCTTGTGAGCATATTGTGCAGTTTCAAGCAGGTAGCTGGCTCGGAACGGGACCGGTGGGGCAGAGCAATCCTAGCGGCTCGCCCGAGCAGTGGAAGCCGGCGAGGGTGCGCGTTCAGCCGGATGAATGGGGCGCTGTCAGGGCCCCTCTCGTGGAGGATAAAAATCATGCTTTTTCCCTCATTACACATCCCATGCGAGCTTGTAATGATAAAACCTCATCCAAATCACACATTGCAGCTCAATATTCAGTGAGGACAGGGCCTTTTTAAGTCGAAATGTGCAAAAAAGCATCCTATCGCTCTGAAACGGCTGTTTTGCTCTCCACCACATTTACTGTCAGACTGGCCGAATTAGACCGATTCTGCCTCTTTCTTGCCTCTACATGTGAAGAACAGGGTGCTTGTGAGCATATTGTGCAGTTTCACGCAGGTAGCTGCCTTGGAACGGGACCGGTGGGGCAGAGCAATCCTAGCGGCTCGCCCGAGCAGTGGAAGCCGGCGAGGGTGCGCGTTCAGCCGGATGAATGGGGCGCTGTCAGGGCCCCTCTCGTGGAGGATAAAAATCATGCTTTTTCCCTCATTACACATCCCATGCGAGCTTGTAATGATAAAACCTCATCCAAATCACACATTGCAGCTCAATATTCAGTGAGGACAGGGCCTTTTTAAGTCGAAATGTGCAAAAATGCATCCTATCGCTCTGAAACGGCTGTTTTGCTCTCCACCACATTTACTGTCAGACTGGCCGAATTAGACCGATTCTGCCTCTTTCTTGCCTCTACATGTGAAGAACAGGGTGCTTGTGAGCATATTGTGCAGTTTCAAGCAGGTAGCTGGCTTGGAACGGGACCGGTGGGGCAGAGCAATCCTAGCGGCTCGCCCGAGCAGTGGAAGCCGGCGAGGGTGCGCGTTCAGCCGGATGAATGGGGCGCTGTCAGGGCCCCTCTCGTGGAGGATAAAAATCATGCTTTTTCCCTCATTACACATCCCATGCGAGCTTGTAATGATAAAACCTCATCCAAATCACACATTGCAGCTCAATATTCAGTGAGGACAGGGCCTTTTTAAGTCGAAATGTGCAAAAAAGCATCCTATCGCTCTGAAACGGCTGTTTTGCTCTCCACCACATTTACTGTCAGACTGGCCGAATTAGACCGATTCTGCCTCTTCTTGCCTCTACATGTGAAGAACAGGGTGCTTGTGAGCATATTGTGCAGTTTCACGCAGGTAGCTGCCTTGGAACGGGACCGGTGGGGCAGAGCAATCCTAGCGGCTCGCCCGAGCAGTGGAAGCCGGCGAGGGTGCGCGTTCAGCCGGATGAATGGGGCGCTGTCAGGGCCCCTCTCGTGGAGGATAAAAATCATGCTTTTTCCCTCATTACACATCCCATGCGAGCTTGTAATGATAAAACCTCATCCAAATCACACATTGCAGCTCAATATTCAGTGAGGACAGGGCCTTTTTAAGTCGAAATGTGCAAAAAAGCATCCTATCGCTCTGAAACGGCTGTTTTGCTCTCCACCACATTTACTGTCAGACTGGCCGAATTAGACCGATTCTGCCTCTTTCTTGCCTCTACATGTGAAGAACAGGGTGCTTGTGAGCATATTGTGCAGTTTCACGCAGGTAGCTGGCTTGGAACGGGACCGGTGGGGCAGAGCAATCCTAGCGGCTCGCCCGAGCAGTGGAAGCCGGCGAGGGTGCGCGTTCAGCCGGATGAATGGGGCGCTGTCAGGGCCCCTCTCGTGGAGGATAAAAATCATGCTTTTTCCCTCATTACACATCCCATGCGAGCTTGTAATGATAAAACCTCATCCAAATCACACATTGCAGCTCAATATTCAGTGAGGACAGGGCCTTTTTAAGTCGAAATGTGCAAAAATGCATCCTATCGCTCTGAAACGGCTGTTTTGCTCTCCACCACATTTACTGTCAGACTGGCCGAATTAGACCGATTCTGCCTCTTTCTTGCCTCTACATGTGAAGAACAGGGTGCTTGTGAGCATATTGTGCAGTTTCACGCAGGTAGCTGCCTTGGAACGGGACCGGTGGGGCAGAGCAATCCTAGCGGCTCGCCCGAGCAGTGGAAGCCGGCGAGGGTGCGCGTTCAGCCGGATGAATGGGGCGCTGTCAGGGCCCCTCTCGTGGAGGATAAAAATCATGCTTTTTCCCTCATTACACATCCCATGCGAGCTTGTAATGATAAAACCTCATCCAAATCACACATTGCAGCTCAATATTCAGTGAGGACAGGGCCTTTTTAAGTCGAAATGTGCAAAAATGCATCCTATCGCTCTGAAACGGCTGTTTTGCTCTCCACCACATTTACTGTCAGACTGGCCGAATTAGACCGATTCTGCCTCTTTCTTGCCTCTACATGTGAAGAACAGGGTGCTTGTGAGCATATTGTGCAGTTTCACGCAGGTAGCTGCCTTGGAACGGGACCGGTGGGGCAGAGCAATCCTAGCGGCTCGCCCGAGCAGTGGAAGCCGGCGAGGGTGCGCGTTCAGCCGGATGAATGGGGCGCTGTCAGGGCCCCTCTCGTGGAGGATAAAAATCATGCTTTTTCCCTCATTACACATCCCATGCGAGCTTGTAATGATAAAACCTCATCCAAATCACACATTGCAGCTCAATATTCAGTGAGGACAGGGCCTTTTTAAGTCGAAATGTGCAAAAATGCATCCTATCGCTCTGAAACGGCTGTTTTGCTCTCCACCACATTTACTGTCAGACTGGCCGAATTAGACCGATTCTGCCTCTTTCTTGCCTCTACATGTGAAGAACAGGGTGCTTGTGAGCATATTGTGCAGTTTCACGCAGGTAGCTGGCTTGGAACGGGACCGGTGGGGCAGAGCAATCCTAGCGGCTCGCCCGAGCAGTGGAAGCCGGCGAGGGTGCGCGTTCAGCCGGATGAATGGGGCGCTGTCAGGGCCCCTCTCGTGGAGGATAAAAATCATGCTTTTTCCCTCATTACACATCCCATGCGAGCTTGTAATGATAAAACCTCATCCAAATCACACATTGCAGCTCAATATTCAGTGAGGACAGGGCCTTTTTAAGTCGAAATGTGCAAAAAAGCATCCTATCGCTCTGAAACGGCTGTTTTGCTCTCCACCACATTTACTGTCAGACTGGCCGAATTAGACCGATTCTGCCTCTTTCTTGCCTCTACATGTGAAGAACAGGGTGCTTGTGAGCATATTGTGCAGTTTCACGCAGGTAGCTGCCTTGGAACGGGACCGGTGGGGCAGAGCAATCCTAGCGGCTCGCCCGAGCAGTGGAAGCCGGCGAGGGTGCGCGTTCAGCCGGATGAATGGGGCGCTGTCAGGGCCCCTCTCGTGGAGGATAAAAATCATGCTTTTTCCCTCATTACACATCCCATGCGAGCTTGTAATGATAAAACCTCATCCAAATCACACATTGCAGCTCAATATTCAGTGAGGACAGGGCCTTTTTAAGTCGAAATGTGCAAAAAAGCATCCTATCGCTCTGAAACGGCTGTTTTGCTCTCCACCACATTTACTGTCAGACTGGCCGAATTAGACCGATACTGCCTCTTTCTTGCCTCTACATGTGAAGAACAGGGTGCTTGTGAGCATATTGTGCAGTTTCACGCAGGTAGCTGGCTTGGAACGGGACCGGTGGGGCAGAGCAATCCTAGCGGCTCGCCCGAGCAGTGGAAGCCGGCGAGGGTGCGCGTTCAGCCGGATGAATGGGGCGCTGTCAGGGCCCCTCTCGTGGAGGATAAAAATCATGCTTTTTCCCTCATTACACATCCCATGCGAGCTTGTAATGATAAAACCTCATCCAAATCACACATTGCAGCTCAATATTCAGTGAGGACAGGGCCTTTTTAAGTCGAAATGTGCAAAAATGCATCCTATCGCTCTGAAACGGCTGTTTTGCTCTCCACCACATTTACTGTCAGACTGGCCGAATTAGACCGATTCTGCCTCTTTCTTGCCTCTACATGTGAAGAACAGGGTGCTTGTGAGCATATTGTGCAGTTTCACGCAGGTAGCTGGCTTGGAACGGGACCGGTGGGGCAGAGCAATCCTAGCGGCTCGCCCGAGCAGTGGAAGCCGGCGAGGGTGCGCGTTCAGCCGGATGAATGGGGCGCTGTCAGGGCCCCTCTCGTGGAGGATAAAAATCATGCTTTTTCCCTCATTACACATCCCATGCGAGCTTGTAATGATAAAACCTCATCCAAATCACACATTGCAGCTCAATATTCAGTGAGGACAGGGCCTTTTTAAGTCGAAATGTGCAAAAATGCATCCTATCGCTCTGAAACGGCTGTTTTGCTCTCCACCACATTTACTGTCAGACTGGCCGAATTAGACCGATTCTGCCTCTTTCTTGCCTCTACATGTGAAGAACAGGGTGCTTGTGAGCATATTGTGCAGTTTCAAGCAGGTAGCTGGCTTGGAACGGGACCGGTGGGGCAGAGCAATCCTAGCGGCTCGCCCGAGCAGTGGAAGCCGGCGAGGGTGCGCGTTCAGCCGGATGAATGGGGCGCTGTCAGGGCCCCTCTCGTGGAGGATAAAAATCATGCTTTTTCCCTCATTACACATCCCATGCGAGCTTGTAATGATAAAACCTCATCCAAATCACACATTGCAGCTCAATATTCAGTGAGGACAGGGCCTTTTTAAGTCGAAATGTGCAAAAAAGCATCCTATCGCTCTGAAACGGCTGTTTTGCTCTCCACCACATTTACTGTCAGACTGGCCGAATTAGACCGATTCTGCCTCTTTCTTGCCTCTACATGTGAAGAACAGGGTGCTTGTGAGCATATTGTGCAGTTTCACGCAGGTAGCTGCCTTGGAACGGGACCGGTGGGGCAGAGCAATCCTAGCGGCTCGCCCGAGCAGTGGAAGCCGGCGAGGGTGCGCGTTCAGCCGGATGAATGGGGCGCTGTCAGGGCCCCTCTCGTGGAGGATAAAAATCATGCTTTTTCCCTCATTACACATCCCATGCGAGCTTGTAATGATAAAACCTCATCCAAATCACACATTGCAGCTCAATATTCAGTGAGGACAGGGCCTTTTTAAGTCGAAATGTGCAAAAATGCATCCTATCGCTCTGAAACGGCTGTTTTGCTCTCCACCACATTTACTGTCAGACTGGCCGAATTAGACCGATTCTGCCTCTTTCTTGCCTCTACATGTGAAGAACAGGGTGCTTGTGAGCATATTGTGCAGTTTCACGCAGGTAGCTGGCTCGGAACGGGACCGGTGGGGCAGAGCAATCCTAGCGGCTCGCCCGAGCAGTGGAAGCCGGCGAGGGTGCGCGTTCAGCCGGATGAATGGGGCGCTGTCAGGGCCCCTCTCGTGGAGGATAAAAATCATGCTTTTTCCCTCATTACACATCCCATGCGAGCTTGTAATGATAAAACCTCATCCAAATCACACATTGCAGCTCAATATTCAGTGAGGACAGGGCCTTTTTAAGTCGAAATGTGCAAAAATGCATCCTATCGCTCTGAAACGGCTGTTTTGCTCTCCACCACATTTACTGTCAGACTGGCCGAATTAGACCGATTCTGCCTCTTTCTTGCCTCTACATGTGAAGAACAGGGTGCTTGTGAGCATATTGTGCAGTTTCAAGCAGGTAGCTGGCTTGGAACGGGACCGGTGGGGCAGAGCAATCCTAGCGGCTCGCCCGAGCAGTGGAAGCCGGCGAGGGTGCGCGTTCAGCCGGATGAATGGGGCGCTGTCAGGGCCCCTCTCGTGGAGGATAAAAATCATGCTTTTTCCCTCATTACACATCCCATGCGAGCTTGTAATGATAAAACCTCATCCAAATCACACATTGCAGCTCAATATTCAGTGAGGACAGGGCCTTTTTAAGTCGAAATGTGCAAAAAAGCATCCTATCGCTCTGAAACGGCTGTTTTGCTCTCCACCACATTTACTGTCAGACTGGCCGAATTAGACCGATTCTGCCTCTTTCTTGCCTCTACATGTGAAGAACAGGGTGCTTGTGAGCATATTGTGCAGTTTCACGCAGGTAGCTGCCTTGGAACGGGACCGGTGGGGCAGAGCAATCCTAGCGGCTCGCCCGAGCAGTGGAAGCCGGCGAGGGTGCGCGTTCAGCCGGATGAATGGGGCGCTGTCAGGGCCCCTCTCGTGGAGGATAAAAATCATGCTTTTTCCCTCATTACACATCCCATGCGAGCTTGTAATGATAAAACCTCATCCAAATCACACATTGCAGCTCAATATTCAGTGAGGACAGGGCCTTTTTAAGTCGAAATGTGCAAAAATGCATCCTATCGCTCTGAAACGGCTGTTTTGCTCTCCACCACATTTACTGTCAGACTGGCCGAATTAGACCGATTCTGCCTCTTTCTTGCCTCTACATGTGAAGAACAGGGTGCTTGTGAGCATATTGTGCAGTTTCACGCAGGTAGCTGGCTTGGAACGGGACCGGTGGGGCAGAGCAATCCTAGCGGCTCGCCCGAGCAGTGGAAGCCGGCGAGGGTGCGCGTTCAGCCGGATGAATGGGGCGCTGTCAGGGCCCCTCTCGTGGAGGATAAAAATCATGCTTTTTCCCTCATTACACATCCCATGCGAGCTTGTAATGATAAAACCTCATCCAAATCACACATTGCAGCTCAATATTCAGTGAGGACAGGGCCTTTTTAAGTCGAAATGTGCAAAAAAGCATCCTATCGCTCTGAAACGGCTGTTTTGCTCTCCACCACATTTACTGTCAGACTGGCCGAATTAGACCGATTCTGCCTCTTTCTTGCCTCTACATGTGAAGAACAGGGTGCTTGTGAGCATATTGTGCAGTTTCACGCAGGTAGCTGCCTTGGAACGGGACCGGTGGGGCAGAGCAATCCTAGCGGCTCGCCCGAGCAGTGGAAGCCGGCGAGGGTGCGCGTTCAGCCGGATGAATGGGGCGCTGTCAGGGCCCCTCTCGTGGAGGATAAAAATCATGCTTTTTCCCTCATTACACATCCCATGCGAGCTTGTAATGATAAAACCTCATCCAAATCACACATTGCAGCTCAATATTCAGTGAGGACAGGGCCTTTTTAAGTCGAAATGTGCAAAAATGCATCCTATCGCTCTGAAACGGCTGTTTTGCTCTCCACCACATTTACTGTCAGACTGGCCGAATTAGACCGATTCTGCCTCTTTCTTGCCTCTACATGTGAAGAACAGGGTGCTTGTGAGCATATTGTGCAGTTTCACGCAGGTAGCTGCCTTGGAACGGGACCGGTGGGGCAGAGCAATCCTAGCGGCTCGCCCGAGCAGTGGAAGCCGGCGAGGGTGCGCGTTCAGCCGGATGAATGGGGCGCTGTCAGGGCCCCTCTCGTGGAGGATAAAAATCATGCTTTTTCCCTCATTACACATCCCATGCGAGCTTGTAATGATAAAACCTCATCCAAATCACACATTGCAGCTCAATATTCAGTGAGGACAGGGCCTTTTTAAGTCGAAATGTGCAAAAATGCATCCTATCGCTCTGAAACGGCTGTTTTGCTCTCCACCACATTTACTGTCAGACTGGCCGAATTAGACCGATTCTGCCTCTTTCTTGCCTCTACATGTGAAGAACAGGGTGCTTGTGAGCATATTGTGCAGTTTCAAGCAGGTAGCTGCCTTGGAACGGGACCGGTGGGGCAGAGCAATCCTAGCGGCTCGCCCGAGCAGTGGAAGCCGGCGAGGGTGCGCGTTCAGCCGGATGAATGGGGCG
Organism: Chelon labrosus; assembly: GCF_963514085.1. Classification (NCBI taxonomy): domain Eukaryota; kingdom Metazoa; phylum Chordata; class Actinopteri; order Mugiliformes; family Mugilidae; genus Chelon; species Chelon labrosus. The sequence continues at coordinate 88,856 of NW_028181677.1, read as the reverse complement.
CTGTCAGGGCCCCTCTCGTGGAGGATAAAAATCATGCTTTTTCCCTCATTACACATCCCATGCGAGCTTGTAATGATAAAACCTCATCCAAATCACACATTGCAGCTCAATATTCAGTGAGGACAGGGCCTTTTTAAGTCGAAATGTGCAAAAAAGCATCCTATCGCTCTGAAACGGCTGTTTTGCTCTCCACCACATTTACTGTCAGACTGGCCGAATTAGACCGATTCTGCCTCTTTCTTGCCTCTACATGTGAAGAACAGGGTGCTTGTGAGCATATTGTGCAGTTTCACGCAGGTAGCTGCCTTGGAACGGGACCGGTGGGGCAGAGCAATCCTAGCGGCTCGCCCGAGCAGTGGAAGCCGGCGAGGGTGCGCGTTCAGCCGGATGAATGGGGCGCTGTCAGGGCCCCTCTCGTGGAGGATAAAAATCATGCTTTTTCCCTCATTACACATCCCATGCGAGCTTGTAATGATAAAACCTCATCCAAATCACACATTGCAGCTCAATATTCAGTGAGGACAGGGCCTTTTTAAGTCGAAATGTGCAAAAATGCATCCTATCGCTCTGAAACGGCTGTTTTGCTCTCCACCACATTTACTGTCAGACTGGCCGAATTAGACCGATTCTGCCTCTTTCTTGCCTCTACATGTGAAGAACAGGGTGCTTGTGAGCATATTGTGCAGTTTCACGCAGGTAGCTGGCTTGGAACGGGACCGGTGGGGCAGAGCAATCCTAGCGGCTCGCCCGAGCAGTGGAAGCCGGCGAGGGTGCGCGTTCAGCCGGATGAATGGGGCGCTGTCAGGGCCCCTCTCGTGGAGGATAAAAATCATGCTTTTTCCCTCATTACACATCCCATGCGAGCTTGTAATGATAAAACCTCATCCAAATCACACATTGCAGCTCAATATTCAGTGAGGACAGGGCCTTTTTAAGTCGAAATGTGCAAAAAAGCATCCTATCGCTCTGAAACGGCTGTTTTGCTCTCCACCACATTTACTGTCAGACTGGCCGAATTAGACCGATTCTGCCTCTTTCTTGCCTCTACATGTGAAGAACAGGGTGCTTGTGAGCATATTGTGCAGTTTCACGCAGGTAGCTGCCTTGGAACGGGACCGGTGGGGCAGAGCAATCCTAGCGGCTCGCCCGAGCAGTGGAAGCCGGCGAGGGTGCGCGTTCAGCCGGATGAATGGGGCGCTGTCAGGGCCCCTCTCGTGGAGGATAAAAATCATGCTTTTTCCCTCATTACACATCCCATGCGAGCTTGTAATGATAAAACCTCATCCAAAGCACACATTGCAGCTCAATATTCAGTGAGGACAGGGCCTTTTTAAGTCGAAATGTGCAAAAAAGCATCCTATCGCTCTGAAACGGCTGTTTTGCTCTCCACCACATTTACTGTCAGACTGGCCGAATTAGACCGATTCTGCCTCTTTCTTGCCTCTACATGTGAAGAACAGGGTGCTTGTGAGCATATTGTGCAGTTTCAAGCAGGTAGCTGGCTTGGAACGGGACCGGTGGGGCAGAGCAATCCTAGCGGCTCGCCCGAGCAGTGGAAGCCGGCGAGGGTGCGCGTTCAGCCGGATGAATGGGGCGCTGTCAGGGCCCCTCTCGTGGAGGATAAAAATCATGCTTTTTCCCTCATTACACATCCCATGCGAGCTTGTAATGATAAAACCTCATCCAAATCACACATTGCAGCTCAATATTCAGTGAGGACAGGGCCTTTTTAAGTCGAAATGTGCAAAAAAGCATCCTATCGCTCTGAAACGGCTGTTTTGCTCTCCACCACATTTACTGTCAGACTGGCCGAATTAGACCGATTCTGCCTCTTTCTTGCCTCTACATGTGAAGAACAGGGTGCTTGTGAGCATATTGTGCAGTTTCACGCAGGTAGCTGCCTTGGAACGGGACCGGTGGGGCAGAGCAATCCTAGCGGCTCGCCCGAGCAGTGGAAGCCGGCGAGGGTGCGCGTTCAGCCGGATGAATGGGGCGCTGTCAGGGCCCCTCTCGTGGAGGATAAAAATCATGCTTTTTCCCTCATTACACATCCCATGCGAGCTTGTAATGATAAAACCTCATCCAAATCACACATTGCAGCTCAATATTCAGTGAGGACAGGGCCTTTTTAAGTCGAAATGTGCAAAAATGCATCCTATCGCTCTGAAACGGCTGTTTTGCTCTCCACCACATTTACTGTCAGACTGGCCGAATTAGACCGATTCTGCCTCTTTCTTGCATCTACATGTGAAGAACAGGGTGCTTGTGAGCATATTGTGCAGTTTCACGCAGGTAGCTGGCTTGGAACGGGACCGGTGGGGCAGAGCAATCCTAGCGGCTCGCCCGAGCAGTGGAAGCCGGCGAGGGTGCGCGTTCAGCCGGATGAATGGGGCGCTGTCAGGGCCCCTCTCGTGGAGGATAAAAATCATGCTTTTTTCCCTCATTACACATCCCATGCGAGCTTGTAATGATAAAACCTCATCCAAATCACACATTGCAGCTCAATATTCAGTGAGGACAGGGCCTTTTTAAGTCGAAATGTGCAAAAAAGCATCCTATCGCTCTGAAACGGCTGTTTTGCTCTCCACCACATTTACTGTCAGACTGGCCGAATTAGACCGATTCTGCCTCTTTCTTGCCTCTACATGTGAAGAACAGGGTGCTTGTGAGCATATTGTGCAGTTTCAAGCAGGTAGCTGGCTTGGAACGGGACCGGTGGGGCAGAGCAATCCTAGCGGCTCGCCCGAGCAGTGGAAGCCGGCGAGGGTGCGCGTTCAGCCGGATGAATGGGGCGCTGTCAGGGCCCCTCTCGTGGAGGATAAAAATCATGCTTTTTCCCTCATTACACATCCCATGCGAGCTTGTAATGATAAAACCTCATCCAAATCACACATTGCAGCTCAATATTCAGTGAGGACAGGGCCTTTTTAAGTCGAAATGTGCAAAAAAGCATCCTATCGCTCTGAAACGGCTGTTTTGCTCTCCACCACATTTACTGTCAGACTGGCCGAATTAGACCGATTCTGCCTCTTTCTTGCCTCTACATGTGAAGAACAGGGTGCTTGTGAGCATATTGTGCAGTTTCACGCAGGTAGCTGCCTTGGAACGGGACCGGTGGGGCAGAGCAATCCTAGCGGCTCGCCCGAGCAGTGGAAGCCGGCGAGGGTGCGCGTTCAGCCGGATGAATGGGGCGCTGTCAGGGCCCCTCTCGTGGAGGATAAAAATCATGCTTTTTCCCTCATTACACATCCCATGCGAGCTTGTAATGATAAAACCTCATCCAAATCACACATTGCAGCTCAATATTCAGTGAGGACAGGGCCTTTTTAAGTCGAAATGTGCAAAAAAGCATCCTATCGCTCTGAAACGGCTGTTTTGCTCTCCACCACATTTACTGTCAGACTGGCCGAATTAGACCGATTCTGCCTCTTTCTTGCCTCTACATGTGAAGAACAGGGTGCTTGTGAGCATATTGTGCAGTTTCACGCAGGTAGCTGCCTTGGAACGGGACCGGTGGGGCAGAGCAATCCTAGCGGCTCGCCCGAGCAGTGGAAGCCGGCGAGGGTGCGCGTTCAGCCGGATGAATGGGGCGCTGTCAGGGCCCCTCTCGTGGAGGATAAAAATCATGCTTTTTCCCTCATTACACATCCCATGCGAGCTTGTAATGATAAAACCTCATCCAAATCACACATTGCAGCTCAATATTCAGTGAGGACAGGGCCTTTTTAAGTCGAAATGTGCAAAAATGCATCCTATCGCTCTGAAACGGCTGTTTTGCTCTCCACCACATTTACTGTCAGACTGGCCGAATTAGACCGATTCTGCCTCTTTCTTGCCTCTACATGTGAAGAACAGGGTGCTTGTGAGCATATTGTGCAGTTTCAAGCAGGTAGCTGGCTTGGAACGGGACCGGTGGGGCAGAGCAATCCTAGCGGCTCGCCCGAGCAGTGGAAGCCGGCGAGGGTGCGCGTTCAGCCGGATGAATGGGGCGCTGTCAGGGCCCCTCTCGTGGAGGATAAAAATCATGCTTTTTCCCTCATTACACATCCCATGCGAGCTTGTAATGATAAAACCTCATCCAAATCACACATTGCAGCTCAATATTCAGTGAGGACAGGGCCTTTTTAAGTCGAAATGTGCAAAAAAGCATCCTATCGCTCTGAAACGGCTGTTTTGCTCTCCACCACATTTACTGTCAGACTGGCCGAATTAGACCGATTCTGCCTCTTTCTTGCCTCTACATGTGAAGAACAGGGTGCTTGTGAGCATATTGTGCAGTTTCACGCAGGTAGCTGCCTTGGAACGGGACCGGTGGGGCAGAGCAATCCTAGCGGCTCGCCCGAGCAGTGGAAGCCGGCGAGGGTGCGCGTTCAGCCGGATGAATGGGGCGCTGTCAGGGCCCCTCTCGTGGAGGATAAAAATCATGCTTTTTCCCTCATTACACATCCCATGCGAGCTTGTAATGATAAAACCTCATCCAAATCACACATTGCAGCTCAATATTCAGTGAGGACAGGGCCTTTTTAAGTCGAAATGTGCAAAAATGCATCCTATCGCTCTGAAACGGCTGTTTTGCTCTCCACCACATTTACTGTCAGACTGGCCGAATTAGACCGATTCTGCCTCTTTCTTGCCTCTACATGTGAAGAACAGGGTGCTTGTGAGCATATTGTGCAGTTTCACGCAGGTAGCTGGCTTGGAACGGGACCGGTGGGGCAGAGCAATCCTAGCGGCTCGCCCGAGCAGTGGAAGCCGGCGAGGGTGCGCGTTCAGCCGGATGAATGGGGCGCTGTCAGGGCCCCTCTCGTGGAGGATAAAAATCATGCTTTTTCCCTCATTACACATCCCATGCGAGCTTGTAATGATAAAACCTCATCCAAATCACACATTGCAGCTCAATATTCAGTGAGGACAGGGCCTTTTTAAGTCGAAATGTGCAAAAATGCATCCTATCGCTCTGAAACGGCTGTTTTGCTCTCCACCACATTTACTGTCAGACTGGCCGAATTAGACCGATTCTGCCTCTTTCTTGCCTCTACATGTGAAGAACAGGGTGCTTGTGAGCATATTGTGCAGTTTCAAGCAGGTAGCTGGCTTGGAACGGGACCGGTGGGGCAGAGCAATCCTAGCGGCTCGCCCGAGCAGTGGAAGCCGGCGAGGGTGCGCGTTCAGCCGGATGAATGGGGCGCTGTCAGGGCCCCTCTCGTGGAGGATAAAAATCATGCTTTTTCCCTCATTACACATCCCATGCGAGCTTGTAATGATAAAACCTCATCCAAATCACACATTGCAGCTCAATATTCAGTGAGGACAGGGCCTTTTTAAGTCGAAATGTGCAAAAATGCATCCTATCGCTCTGAAACGGCTGTTTTGCTCTCCACCACATTTACTGTCAGACTGGCCGAATTAGACCGATTCTGCCTCTTTCTTGCCTCTACATGTGAAGAACAGGGTGCTTGTGAGCATATTGTGCAGTTTCACGCAGGTAGCTGCCTTGGAACGGGACCGGTGGGGCAGAGCAATCCTAGCGGCTCGCCCGAGCAGTGGAAGCCGGCGAGGGTGCGCGTTCAGCCGGATGAATGGGGCGCTGTCAGGGCCCCTCTCGTGGAGGATAAAAATCATGCTTTTTCCCTCATTACACATCCCATGCGAGCTTGTAATGATAAAACCTCATCCAAATCACACATTGCAGCTCAATATTCAGTGAGGACAGGGCCTTTTTAAGTCGAAATGTGCAAAAATGCATCCTATCGCTCTGAAACGGCTGTTTTGCTCTCCACCACATTTACTGTCAGACTGGCCGAATTAGACCGATTCTGCCTCTTTCTTGCCTCTACATGTGAAGAACAGGGTGCTTGTGAGCATATTGTGCAGTTTCAAGCAGGTAGCTGGCTTGGAACGGGACCGGTGGGGCAGAGCAATCCTAGCGGCTCGCCCGAGCAGTGGAAGCCGGCGAGGGTGCGCGTTCAGCCGGATGAATGGGGCGCTGTCAGGGCCCCTCTCGTGGAGGATAAAAATCATGCTTTTTCCCTCATTACACATCCCATGCGAGCTTGTAATGATAAAACCTCATCCAAATCACACATTGCAGCTCAATATTCAGTGAGGACAGGGCCTTTTTAAGTCGAAATGTGCAAAAAAGCATCCTATCGCTCTGAAACGGCTGTTTTGCTCTCCACCACATTTACTGTCAGACTGGCCGAATTAGACCGATTCTGCCTCTTTCTTGCCTCTACATGTGAAGAACAGGGTGCTTGTGAGCATATTGTGCAGTTTCAAGCAGGTAGCTGGCTTGGAACGGGACCGGTGGGGCAGAGCAATCCTAGCGGCTCGCCCGAGCAGTGGAAGCCGGCGAGGGTGCGCGTTCAGCCGGATGAATGGGGCGCTGTCAGGGCCCCTCTCGTGGAGGATAAAAATCATGCTTTTTCCCTCATTACACATCCCATGCGAGCTTGTAATGATAAAACCTCATCCAAATCACACATTGCAGCTCAATATTCAGTGAGGACAGGGCCTTTTTAAGTCGAAATGTGCAAAAAAGCATCCTATCGCTCTGAAACGGCTGTTTTGCTCTCCACCACATTTACTGTCAGACTGGCCGAATTAGACCGATTCTGCCTCTTTCTTGCCTCTACATGTGAAGAACAGGGTGCTTGTGAGCATATTGTGCAGTTTCACGCAGGTAGCTGCCTTGGAACGGGACCGGTGGGGCAGAGCAATCCTAGCGGCTCGCCCGAGCAGTGGAAGCCGGCGAGGGTGCGCGTTCAGCCGGATGAATGGGGCGCTGTCAGGGCCCCTCTCGTGGAGGATAAAAATCATGCTTTTTCCCTCATTACACATCCCATGCGAGCTTGTAATGATAAAACCTCATCCAAATCACACATTGCAGCTCAATATTCAGTGAGGACAGGGCCTTTTTAAGTCGAAATGTGCAAAAATGCATCCTATCGCTCTGAAACGGCTGTTTTGCTCTCCACCACATTTACTGTCAGACTGGCCGAATTAGACCGATTCTGCCTCTTTCTTGCATCTACATGTGAAGAACAGGGTGCTTGTGAGCATATTGTGCAGTTTCACGCAGGTAGCTGGCTTGGAACGGGACCGGTGGGGCAGAGCAATCCTAGCGGCTCGCCCGAGCAGTGGAAGCCGGCGAGGGTGCGCGTTCAGCCGGATGAATGGGGCGCTGTCAGGGCCCCTCTCGTGGAGGATAAAAATCATGCTTTTTTCCCTCATTACACATCCCATGCGAGCTTGTAATGATAAAACCTCATCCAAATCACACATTGCAGCTCAATATTCAGTGAGGACAGGGCCTTTTTAAGTCGAAATGTGCAAAAAAGCATCCTATCGCTCTGAAACGGCTGTTTTGCTCTCCACCACATTTACTGTCAGACTGGCCGAATTAGACCGATTCTGCCTCTTTCTTGCCTCTACATGTGAAGAACAGGGTGCTTGTGAGCATATTGTGCAGTTTCAAGCAGGTAGCTGGCTTGGAACGGGACCGGTGGGGCAGAGCAATCCTAGCGGCTCGCCCGAGCAGTGGAAGCCGGCGAGGGTGCGCGTTCAGCCGGATGAATGGGGCGCTGTCAGGGCCCCTCTCGTGGAGGATAAAAATCATGCTTTTTCCCTCATTACACATCCCATGCGAGCTTGTAATGATAAAACCTCATCCAAATCACACATTGCAGCTCAATATTCAGTGAGGACAGGGCCTTTTTAAGTCGAAATGTGCAAAAAAGCATCCTATCGCTCTGAAACGGCTGTTTTGCTCTCCACCACATTTACTGTCAGACTGGCCGAATTAGACCGATTCTGCCTCTTTCTTGCCTCTACATGTGAAGAACAGGGTGCTTGTGAGCATATTGTGCAGTTTCACGCAGGTAGCTGCCTTGGAACGGGACCGGTGGGGCAGAGCAATCCTAGCGGCTCGCCCGAGCAGTGGAAGCCGGCGAGGGTGCGCGTTCAGCCGGATGAATGGGGCGCTGTCAGGGCCCCTCTCGTGGAGGATAAAAATCATGCTTTTTCCCTCATTACACATCCCATGCGAGCTTGTAATGATAAAACCTCATCCAAATCACACATTGCAGCTCAATATTCAGTGAGGACAGGGCCTTTTTAAGTCGAAATGTGCAAAAATGCATCCTATCGCTCTGAAACGGCTGTTTTGCTCTCCACCACATTTACTGTCAGACTGGCCGAATTAGACCGATTCTGCCTCTTTCTTGCCTCTACATGTGAAGAACAGGGTGCTTGTGAGCATATTGTGCAGTTTCACGCAGGTAGCTGGCTTGGAACGGGACCGGTGGGGCAGAGCAATCCTAGCGGCTCGCCCGAGCAGTGGAAGCCGGCGAGGGTGCGCGTTCAGCCGGATGAATGGGGCGCTGTCAGGGCCCCTCTCGTGGAGGATAAAAATCATGCTTTTTCCCTCATTACACATCCCATGCGAGCTTGTAATGATAAAACCTCATCCAAATCACACATTGCAGCTCAATATTCAGTGAGGACAGGGCCTTTTTAAGTCGAAATGTGCAAAAAAGCATCCTATCGCTCTGAAACGGCTGTTTTGCTCTCCACCACATTTACTGTCAGACTGGCCGAATTAGACCGATTCTGCCTCTTTCTTGCCTCTACATGTGAAGAACAGGGTGCTTGTGAGCATATTGTGCAGTTTCACGCAGGTAGCTGCCTTGGAACGGGACCGGTGGGGCAGAGCAATCCTAGCGGCTCGCCCGAGCAGTGGAAGCCGGCGAGGGTGCGCGTTCAGCCGGATGAATGGGGCGCTGTCAGGGCCCCTCTCGTGGAGGATAAAAATCATGCTTTTTCCCTCATTACACATCCCATGCGAGCTTGTAATGATAAAACCTCATCCAAATCACACATTGCAGCTCAATATTCAGTGAGGACAGGGCCTTTTTAAGTCGAAATGTGCAAAAATGCATCCTATCGCTCTGAAACGGCTGTTTTGCTCTCCACCACATTTACTGTCAGACTGGCCGAATTAGACCGATTCTGCCTCTTTCTTGCATCTACATGTGAAGAACAGGGTGCTTGTGAGCATATTGTGCAGTTTCACGCAGGTAGCTGGCTTGGAACGGGACCGGTGGGGCAGAGCAATCCTAGCGGCTCGCCCGAGCAGTGGAAGCCGGCGAGGGTGCGCGTTCAGCCGGATGAATGGGGCGCTGTCAGGGCCCCTCTCGTGGAGGATAAAAATCATGCTTTTTTCCCTCATTACACATCCCATGCGAGCTTGTAATGATAAAACCTCATCCAAATCACACATTGCAGCTCAATATTCAGTGAGGACAGGGCCTTTTTAAGTCGAAATGTGCAAAAAAGCATCCTATCGCTCTGAAACGGCTGTTTTGCTCTCCACCACATTTACTGTCAGACTGGCCGAATTAGACCGATTCTGCCTCTTTCTTGCCTCTACATGTGAAGAACAGGGTGCTTGTGAGCATATTGTGCAGTTTCACGCAGGTAGCTGCCTTGGAACGGGACCGGTGGGGCAGAGCAATCCTAGCGGCTCGCCCGAGCAGTGGAAGCCGGCGAGGGTGCGCGTTCAGCCGGATGAATGGGGCGCTGTCAGGGCCCCTCTCGTGGAGGATAAAAATCATGCTTTTTCCCTCATTACACATCCCATGCGAGCTTGTAATGATAAAACCTCATCCAAATCACACATTGCAGCTCAATATTCAGTGAGGACAGGGCCTTTTTAAGTCGAAATGTGCAAAAATGCATCCTATCGCTCTGAAACGGCTGTTTTGCTCTCCACCACATTTACTGTCAGACTGGCCGAATTAGACCGATTCTGCCTCTTTCTTGCCTCTACATGTGAAGAACAGGGTGCTTGTGAGCATATTGTGCAGTTTCACGCAGGTAGCTGGCTTGGAACGGGACCGGTGGGGCAGAGCAATCCTAGCGGCTCGCCCGAGCAGTGGAAGCCGGCGAGGGTGCGCGTTCAGCCGGATGAATGGGGCGCTGTCAGGGCCCCTCTCGTGGAGGATAAAAATCATGCTTTTTCCCTCATTACACATCCCATGCGAGCTTGTAATGATAAAACCTCATCCAAATCACACATTGCAGCTCAATATTCAGTGAGGACAGGGCCTTTTTAAGTCGAAATGTGCAAAAATGCATCCTATCGCTCTGAAACGGCTGTTTTGCTCTCCACCACATTTACTGTCAGACTGGCCGAATTAGACCGATTCTGCCTCTTTCTTGCCTCTACATGTGAAGAACAGGGTGCTTGTGAGCATATTGTGCAGTTTCACGCAGGTAGCTGGCTTGGAACGGGACCGGTGGGGCAGAGCAATCCTAGCGGCTCGCCCGAGCAGTGGAAGCCGGCGAGGGTGCGCGTTCAGCCGGATGAATGGGGCGCTGTCAGGGCCCCTCTCGTGGAGGATAAAAATCATGCTTTTTCCCTCATTACACATCCCATGCGAGCTTGTAATGATAAAACCTGATCCAAATCACACATTGCAGCTCAATATTCAGTGAGGACAGGGCCTTTTTAAGTCGAAATGTGCAAAAAAGCATCCTCTCGCTCTGAAACGGCTGTTTTGCTCTCCACCACATTAACTGTCAGACTGGCCGAATTAGACCGATTCTGCCTCTTTCTTGCCTCTACATGTGAAGAACAGGGTGCTTGTGAGCATATTGTGCAGTTTCAAGCAGGTACCTGCCTTGGAACGGAACCGGTGGGCGATTGCAATCCGAGCGGGCCGACCGAGCAGCCGAAGCCGGGGAGGGTGCGCGTTGAGGCGGATCAATTGGGCGTCCGTCGGGGCCCTCTCGTGGAGGAAAAAAATCATACTTTTTCCCTCAATACACATCCCATGCGAGCTTGTAATGATAAAACCTGATCCAATTCACACATTGCAGCTCAGTATTAAATGAGGACAGGGCGTTTTCAGTCTTAATGTTAAAAAACGCATCCTCTCGCTCTGAAACGTCTGTTTTGCTGTCCACCACATTAACGTCTCATACTGGCAGAATTAGGCCAATTCTGCACCTTTACTGCCTCTACATGTGTAGAACAGGCTGCTTGTGAGCAGGCTGTGCAGTTTCAAGCAGGTACCTGCCTTGGAACGGAACCGGTGGGCGATTGCAATCCGAGCGGGCCGACCGAGCAGCCGAAGCCGGGGAGGGTGCGCGTTGAGGCGTATCAATTGAGCGTTTGCCGGGGCCCTCTCGTGGAGGATAGAAATCATGCTTTTTCCCTCAATACACATCCCATGCGAGCTTGTAATGATAAAACCTCATCCAATTCACACATTGCAGCTCAGTATTAAGTGAGGACAGGGCGTTTTCAGTCTTAATGTTAAAAAACGCATCCTCTCGCTCTGAAACGTATGTTTTGCTGTCCACCACATTAACGTCTCATACTGGCAGAATTAGGCCAATTCTGCGCCTTTACTGCCTCTACATGTGTAGAACAGGCTGCTTGTGAGCAGGCTGTTCAGTTTCAAGCAGGTACCTGCCTTGGAACGGAACCGGTGGGCAATTGCAATCCGAGCGGGCCGACCGAGCAGCCGAAGCCGGGGAGGGTGCGTGTTGAGGCGGATCAATTGGGCGTCCGCCGGGGCCCTCTCGTGGAGGATAGAAATCATGCTTTTTCCCTCAATACACATCCCATGCGAGCTTGTAATGCTAAAACCTGATCCAATTCACACATTGCAGCTCAGTATTAAGTGAGGACAGGGCGTTTTCAGTCGGGTTGTAAAAAAAGCATTCTCTCGCTCTGAAACGGCTGTTTTGCTCTCCACCACATTAACGTGTCAGACTGGCAGAATTAGACCAGTTCTCCCTCTTCCTTGCCTCTACATGTGAAGAACAGGGTGGTTGTGAGCAGACTGTGCAGTTTCAGGCAGGTACCTGGCTTGGAATCGAACCGGTGGGCGAGTCCAGTCCCAGCAGTCCCCCCGAGCAGTCGAAGCCGGAGAGGGTGCGTGTTCAGCCGGATCAATCGGACGGCCGCAGGGCCTCTCTCGTGGAGGATGAAAATCGTGGTTTTTCCCTCATTACACATCCCATGCGAGCTTGTTATAATAGAACTTGAGGCAAATCATATATTGCAGTTGAATATTAAGGGAAGAACGGACGTTTTCAGTCAGAATGCAAGAAACGTATTCTCTCCGCCTGAAACTTCTATTTTGCTGTTTACACCACATTACAGACTGTCCTACTCCAAAAAACGACCACGAGTCGTATGTACAAGCTGTGAATTATGATCTCATGTTACGTTTCAAAGTAAAGCGACCTCTAGCGTTCGAGTAAATATCGACACTCCAGTTATCGTTGTCGTTTTTGCATACACTCAAATTACGACTCATTGTTACGTTTGAGGGTGACTACTCGCGCTGTTTTAATTCCCCCTCTCGAGCTGTTAATACGTTACTTAGTCAAGTTTTAATATTTTTTCATGCGACAAAGTAACCGTGTAAATCCCGAATATGTGATCAGTCTATTCAAATAACACTTGTTTGGAAGTTTGCTCGGACGTTTTCGGAGACGTGGAGCGCAACCTGTGGAACCAGCCGACCGCGAGCAGCGGGTCATCTCAGAGGCGAGCAGCCGGCCTTCTGAGGTGATCGGCTGGTCAACCTCCGATTAGTGTGAAAATACTATGCACATCCTCAAAGTGAATTCTACTAATGCCGTGTTACTTAATGCATTCGTTATACCTCGTAATTTTGAACTGTATTATTAAAAGAAGGCTTATGAGATCGACAGAAAGCCCAGTGACGTGGATGGATTCCATTCCTGTCTGTAGCTGTCCGCCGTGGATTGGCTGCGTTCGGTTTCTGCCGCTCAACCAAGCTACAGCAAAGCTTCATAATATTTTCAAATAAACGACTCAAATGCAGTGTTGTGTGTCATTTCTTAACTGAAAGCAACGATAGTCACTGCCATTACAAGTTCGGCTGTAGTTAATATTTCATATGTTAATCAGATAAACCAATCCTAACCCTATCTACTGTTCTATAAAGCCAGAGAACCAAACTGTATTGCTTTTTGGCGTGAATCTATATTGGGCGGTTCTAAACACATCTTAAATAAACTATCGTTACTTTTTCTAAACATATATCAACTTAAAGCAATGTCTTCGCTTGTTAGGAAATACTAGCTATTCGATGTAATCAGTATATCTTTTTAACAACCCAATTTTAACATGTTTGAAAACCGAAAAACTACAAATATCACGTGACTTGGTATCAAGCTACATGTCGCAGCTCAAGGGATTTGTAGTTTCTACAATGATTACTGATTTCCTGGAATAGGAGGTTATAAATAATAAAATAAATACATAGCCGGGGGTTTAAGGGTGTGGGAAACAAATTTCTGTGACCAGAATTTAAGTATATAATTGTCAAGTGGGTGAAAAGATATGTTTACCATTTTGAACAGCGTCCCCACTTTCTGTCTATATCCACCAGGTATAGTCACACAGCTGAGTTCATAAGCTTTTTAGAACACTTTGTCCTATGTCTATAGCCCCTTTTGATGGAGAATTACAGCCCTTCAGAACTTCTCAGAAGTCAGGGTTCAAAGGTCAATAGTTCAAAGAAGGAGGCATTTATAATCCCCTAACTGACATGCTATTCCCCAGGTTGAGACCTTTCCAATGATTATTTATTATAGTCCTACAACATAGTATGGATTTTCACATTTCATGGACACAGCTATGTTCAGGCTTAGATTCAGACAGCCTTTTGCAGGCTCAGCCCATGAAATAAGGATTTTTTTTTACAATGAGAAAAATCATTTAAGGTAATCATATATGACAGATTTACAACTCAATTAGTAATTTATATTATATCTGTTCATTTGTTTTTGCCAATTAATTAATTCCACCAGACTTCTTGAACCTGTATGAAAACTAACATCACAACAGCTATTTGTCAAGGGACTTTGAGTAAATCAGTTACACATACCGTTGTTATGATGTCCTATAGGTAATTTCTGACATCTGTGTGTTTCAATGAAAAAACAGCATCTCAAAACACTAATGAGGATATGCGACAGGAGCATTCCTTGATTTCAGAATATTGTAACTTCTGTTCTCACCTATAGTGTAACTACAGATTCACAGCTTATGCCTTTAACAATAAATGTTGATCAAAACTAAATAAATTATGAGTGATTTACAAGCAATATAAGCACAAAAATTCAGCTGATGGGTAAGAATGTTCTTCCCGATGACATGGGCTTATCTTTTATGCTGGCTAAGCTACTGTAATGGGTGTGATTGGATGAAGTTGTCTGTTAACCCCTCACCTTTTTTTAGTGAAGACAAACCTATTCAGGCTGTTAATTTAACCGTAAACAATCATGAAACTGAACTGAATGGAAATGAACACAGACAGAGACAGGTGGCAGGTATTTTATTTCAAAACATTACCAGACATTAACATTTATCATTCATGTAGCCTGCCTCCTCAAAGATCAAGCAAAAACAGATCATAAAGAAGTTATATCAAAGAATATATAATAACTGATTTTCACTTGTCATCAATTAAATACCAGTCTGAATCAAACAATAAAAATTAAAAAAGAAACATGTCTATACTTGAACATTTTTGATTTCTACAATATGGCACAATCCCCTGTCAGTCTCCATAACTGCCATACAACATAGCAACAATAACAAAATCAATATGACACAGTAACAGTCTATTTCAGGATGTTAGCTTTGAATGTTGTCTTTTGGCTCCCAGGAGTTTTTCCACTTTGTCCCACTGCAAGACAGATAAATAGACAGTGTTAAGTATTATTCTGAAATTGTTTGAAAATGATTGGAAAATGTACAATTTCCAATGACTCATTGATTCCTCAGCTTTGCAGGTGTGGCGAGGTGTGGTCGGGGGAGTTATAGAGAAGTCTGTGTATGGTTATATTATCATGGAGAGAACAGTCACCGACAACGCCACCTGGGGAATTTCGCCCCAGGAAGTAGTTTTGAGTCCCAGCCACCTTAAGGACACACAGGTTCGTTTTACTCAAGGCAAGAGACACATTTCACTTGTGAAGGAATTATGTATATACTTTATTACAAAAATGGTCTAAAACACATAGCAAAAACACCATTCACTCAGGGGGAACTAATGGGAAAAAATGGATGCTGAGGCTTACCGGTGTGTTGGAGCTAAGGGCTGGGGCGGAGACACCCAACTAAAACAATGAGCACCCAGACACTCGTGCCAGTTGCCCACACATGCACACACAAAATCTGTGAAGAGACCCAGAACCAAGGGGAGCACAGCAGACCAAACGGGGGGATCCCACCACCAGACCACCAGCGCTACCACCGGACCTCAGCAACTAAAGAAGAAAAACAGGGAAATCAGTGGGGTTGCACTAACACACAAACATAACAAAAACACCCAAACTCTAATCTGATCTAATTCTGTGCTATTACTATGTAGAATGTTTACTGCTGTGTGTGTCCCACCCCCCTATCTGAAGATATAGGAAGACGCGATAAGTTAGTGTAGCCAAGTTAGATAAAAAAGTGCATTATGTAACAGTATGCATGTAGTACACAACGTACATGTAGTCAGGCACCTACACAAACATGTCATGTTTTCAATTTTGCAGTATAAGATTACTCATAATGCTTCTAACGTCAGAAATGTAATGTACTGCAGAAACTTATGTCAGTATTTGGTTTCCCTACACAAATCATAATAGTTGTTCCTTAGCGAAATTTAGGGTCTAAGGACAGAGGATGTCACATACTGTATAGATCAGTGGTCGCAACTGGCGGCCCGCGGGCCAAAATTGGCCCGCCTCCAATAATATCTGGCCCGCCAGATGACACTGAACATCTGATTTAAAAGAAAAACTTTTAAAATTATTTACCATCACAAAAACGACAATTCCATAGAGAATTCAGACCTTTTATTTAGATAAGATAAAAATAAAATAAAAGCAGAATTTTCTTGATTCCGGACGCACACCGGCTTGTGGTGGGAACGTGGGACATATGCTCTCCTGAAACTACAGAGCAAAAAAGGAAAAAGCGAAAAAAGAAATTACTATTTAAATAAAATAAAGCAACAATGAATATGGCTAATAAAAACGGTAATGACAAGCTTAAAAGCTTACTTAATGGGACAACTGGCATCTCCCTTCAGTCACGATCTTTTGGATGTCAGGAGATATGGATGTGACTTTAAACCGCAAGGAGTTATTCCAGATTTTTGTGCGTCAGGCGATCCCTCTCGTGCGTGTTAGGGCCCGTCCACACGGAAACGCAAAAACGCCGAAACGCATAAGTTTTTCATCGTTTTGGCCTTTCGTCCACACGTATCCTGTAAACGCATTGCCCTAAAACGCACTTTTCTGAAAACGGGTTCCAGAGTGGAGAAATTCGAAAACGCAGCTCTTGCGTTTTCATGTGGACGGCGAATACGGGGAAAACGATGACGTCATCGCCACACTCCCGAGTAGCCTTCCACATCCCGCGAGACGTCTCGTAACAACATCAACAACAATGGCGGACTACATGCTAGTTTTCATGCTGGAGACGATGTTGAGCCTATTAGGGTTACTAGGGCAAAATATCATGCTCCTGTGCCACCACGCTGAGCAAAAAAGGCGATTTGTAAACAGCGCTCAAGCTTTATGCGCATGCTCCGCATCTTCATCTCCCTTTTTGGTGAATTTCTGAAACCGAAACAGCGCCACTTATAGGCCTGGAATAGGAAGTAGCGTTTTCGGTCGTGCTGAAACGGATCCTTGTGGACGCGGATATTTCTTGAAACGATGATCGAAAACGGAGAGGAAAAAGATCGTTTTCGTACGTGTGGACGGGCCCTTAATGGCATTCATAGTAGAAAAGGTGACTTGTAGGGGGAGGGAAACATCATCACCACATAAAAGGCGAGTTTCTTGACCCATCTGTACTCATCTGAGCATGTCATCCAAAAGTCATCCACGGACTGAAGTTAATAAGCTCCAGCTGAAATACGGCCTCACGAAATGCGGTCGTTCACAGAAAGCGAGTCAAGTCAGCCGCGTTCGGATTTGTCTTTCGCGTATATTTGTTTACTTACAAATATGCCGGGACAGGCCAAAATGCGAAATGCACACAAAAATTAATGAATAAATATAAGCTTTTTCATAACGCAGCTATAGAGTGGAGCTAAAGCAGTAACACGAATAACAGTCTGTAGCAAACTGAACTTACTTTATTTTAAACGACTGACTTTCTTAAATTACTTTTTTGTACAAGATATAATAGCCTATAGATGGGGGGAAAACGTTTTGTTAAGGAGAAAAAAATAACATGTTTGTAACGAAGCACCCGTAAATATTGCACATGGGTAATTTGCACAACAATCATTTAATGAGTTTTTGAAATAACTGCACATTGCACTTTAGTCACGATAGCACTTTATTTGCTAGATTTGCACAGTAAATTTTGCACATTGCTTATTTGCACATTTTGGTACAGATATGTAAGTTACTTTATTTATTGAACGTTTCAAGAGCTTGTAAGTAACCTCGTGGCCACGGGTGGTTGCGTGCCGTCGGGCGGGTGCGGGGGTGCACACTCGTCTCCGCCTGCAAGAGAGGGATTATTAAGCTCTGACAAAATTGTGCATATATATATTTATTGGAAACAGTAAACGATAAGCGTGCAGATGTAATTTTAAAGACTTGTGGTGCATATTGCATATTGTTAAGTGGTAATAAATGACCTAGTATATACTATATACTAGGTCATTTAATCAGTATGCCAGTGGAGTCAACTGCGTTGGCTGCAATAATGTTTACGGTCCAGCAGGTGTCCGTATTGAGTAACAGTGACACAGTACCGATACAGTTTGGTTAATGTGCCGCAACGCTTCACGAGGCCTCATCTACCCATCACTAGTGGTAAAGGTGCAATCAGGTGCACTAGCGAAATAAGCGAGTTGTTTGTGTTAACACTTACCTGTCCAGTCCGTGTCTTCTCCAGGGTGCGCGGCCAAAAGATTCCCCCGGGGCCACAGACACGGTCATATACGTTCTGGGAGAGACCAAGCGGCAGGACAGGAAGTGGGGGATTTCTAATTTTGGTGTTTATTTCTATATTTTGTATTTATATGTATATATGTGCATTTGGGTCAGAATGGCAGCAAATATTACTTATTGTAAATATTATGGATTATTGACGGAGGGAATATTTTGTCATTGGTAAGACAGCCAATTGATAATATTTTAACTCACCTCTGAATGGATGAGTCCAATGATTAGAGCCGCAGACACAGTACATAAGGCGCCATTTGCAAGCTGTCTGGGTTGCAGGTCTGATCTCACTGGATATATGCCATGCTTGTTTGTTGCTGCTATGTTGCGTTTGGGTTTAAATAAATGTAATGGAAACTGAGAAACCGGAGTCTGCTACTTTTCTCGGCATCATCCAGCCGCTCAAGGGTCATCCATTTCACAATGTTTCTGATTGATGTGATGTGTTGGCTCGCCATTCAGTTGCTCGGAAAAAAAAATTGGCCCCAGGCCAAACTTACTTGCCGACCCCTGGTCTAGGATTTTTAACAGGTGCCGTACAGATCTCTGAGTCACTACTAAACCAGGTTGGATGCATGAATTTGTATCCAAGGGATGTGTAATGAGGGAAAAACCATTATTTTTATCCTCCACGAGAGGGGGCATGCAGCCGTCCAATTGATCCGGCTGAACGCGCACTCTCGTGGAGAATAAAAATAAATGTTTTTTTCCCCTCATTACACATCCCATTCGAGCTTATTATATTAAAACCTGATCCAAATCATATATTGCAGTTCAATATTAAGTGAAGAACGGGCGTTTTCAGTCAATATGCAAAAAAAAGCTTCCTCTCGACCTGAGCTTCTTTTTTCTCTCATTAAAGTTACCAACGTTATCCTCATGGCTTCAGACAGTGGACTTGTCTCTATACTTGATCTGCTAGATCAGGGGCGTCAAACTCATTTTAGCTTGAGAGCCACATACAGTCCCAATTTGATCTCAAGCCGGCCGGACCAGTAAGATAATAACCCCTCTGTCTGCACAGTTGATTGCTGCTAGTTAGCGGCAGCTAATTATGATTACAGGTAGATGCCGGTAGCTGTGTAGCACGCTCTTGTCCTCTCCCTGCGGTGTGTTATGACTAGCCAACCCTGCTAACTGGTATGTAGCCCCTTGACCTTTCCCACTTTGGTACACCTATGCTAGCTATCATTAACCAATTTATTGGGTCCCCAGATCCCCGTGGTCAACGGGGATCTGGGGGGGATCTGGGGAACGGGTGACGTCAGGGCCGTGTGACGCTAATCACGCTACACATCGTTACGAGCTACGGGGGACCGCTGCTGTTTTGCTTTGCTTCTTTACTTTTATTAGCTTTATGCTGTGCTTTATGCGTTGCATCATTTTCGCTGCTTTTATATTGTCTCTCCTGGTGTTTAGCTGCCCGTTGGGCGGCTAAGGCGTAGATCGTTTCGTGCATCAAGGAGATTCACATTTAATGGTTGATTGTAGTGGGGTGAACTCCCCTTTATGTTCGATTATTTTGTTTTCTTTCTATAGTTTACTCAGTTTATTCCGCCTGTTTATGGATTGGTTATTTTTCTTTATTTTTGATATTCTGTTTGGTGGATTCCTTCGTATTTTTCATTATTCCTTTCTGAACCTGGCAATTGGCCGTTTGTATTTTTGTTTTGTTTATTGATTGATATTGTTTGCCAACTGCCTGTTTAATTAGAGTTAGGGTGTTTTTGTTATGTTTGTGTGTTAGTGCAACCCCACTGATTTCCCTGTTTTTCTTCTTTAGTTGCTGAGGTCCGGTGGTGGCGCTGGTGGTCTGGTGGTGGGATCCCCCCCCCCCCCCCCTCCCCGTTTGGTGCGCTGTGCTCCCCTTGGTTCTGGGTCTCTTCTCCGATTTTGTGTGTGCATGTGTGGGCGACTGGCACGAGTGTCTGGGTGCTTATTGTTTTAGTTGGGTGTCTCCGCCCCAGCCCTTAGCTCCAACACACCGGTAAGCCTCAGTATCCATTTTTTCCCATTAGTTTCCCCTGAGTGAATGGTGTTTTTACTGTGTGTTTTAGACCATTTTTGTAATAAAGTACATACATAATTCCTTCACAAGTGAAATGTGTCTCTTGCCTTGAGTAAAACGAACCTGTGTGTCCTTAAGGTGGCTGGGACTCAAAACTACTTCCTGGGGCGAAATTCCCCAGGTGGCGTTGTCGGTGACTGTTCTCTCCATGATAATATAACCATACACAGACTTCTCTATAACTCCCCCGGCCACAAAACTGAGGAATCAATGAGTCATTGGAAATTGTACATTTTCCAATCATTTTCAAACAATTTAACAATAATACTTAATACTGTCTATCTATCTGTCTTGCAGTGGGACAAAGTGGAAAAACTCCTGGGAGTCAAAAGACAACATTCAAAGCTAACATCCTGAAATAGACTGTTACTGTGTCATATTGATTTTGTTATTGTTGCTGTGTTGTATGGCAGTTATGGAGACTGACGTTGGTTTATGCCATATTGTGGAAATCAAAAATGTCCGAGTATAGACATGTTTCTTTTTTAAATTTTTATTGTTTGATTCAGACTGGTATTTAATTGATGACAAGTGAAAATCAGTTATTATATATTCTTTGATATAACTTCTTTATGATCTGTTTTGCTTGATCTTTGAGGAGGCAGGCCACATGAATGATAAATGTTAATGTCTGGTAATGTTTTGAAATAAAATACCTGCCACCTGTCTCTGTCTGTCTTCATTTCCATTCAGTTCAGTTTCATGATTGTTTACGGTTAAATTAACAGCCTGAATAGGTTTGTCTTCACTAAAAAAAAGGTGAGGGGTTAACAGACAACTTCATCCAATCACACCCATTACAGTAGCTTAGCCAGCATAAAAGACAAGCCCATGTCATCGGGAAGTACATTCTTACCCATCAGCTGAATTTTTGTGCTTTTATTGCTTGTAAACAGCCGTAGGAACTTGCTGGATATCGGCTTTCAACACAAGCTGACCATCCGCAGCGATTTCCAACACACTCACTACATTCCGGACGAGATAACGAGACCAGCGGGATCTCCGTGGATTGTTATCGGGTCTGGCAGGCGACGCAGACGGCGTCGCGAGAGGAAGCAGAAACGGGGCTGTAGGGCTGGCCTGCTGGCTAAGCTAAGTAAACAGCCACTCAAACCTCCGCTGCCAAGCCTCTATCTCTCAAACGCCAGATCCATGGTACACAAAACGGACGATTTGGAATAACAGCTGGCTGGAAATCGCTACGTTCAAGAATGCTGCATGCTCATCATCACAGAGACATGGCTACACGCACAAATCCCCGATTCATCAGTGCAGCTAGCAGGCCGCACGCTACACAGATAGGACAGAAACAGCGATTCCGGGAAGAACAGAGGAGGGGGGCTCTGCATCTACGCGCATGAAGGTTGGTGCAACAATAGCACTGTATAGGAAAGACACTGTTCTCCTGACTTAGAGTTCATGTCGGTGAGATGCAGACCATTCTTTCTGCCTAGAGAGCTAGCTGTTGTTGTCATCACTGCAGTCTATATACCACCGGACGCTAATGTAAAAACAGCTCTCTCTCTGCTGCTAAATGCTATCAACAACCATCAGCGTGCCTATCCAAATGGGGTTCACATCATTGCAGGGGACTTTAATAAGGCAAATCTCAAACATGTTTTACCAAAATTCCATCAACATGTGAAGTGCCCAACAAGAGGGGAGAAGACTCTGGACCATGTGTATTCTAACATCAAGCATGCATATAGAGCCATACCCCTCCCCCACCTGGGCCAGTCAGACCACCTCTCCCTATTTCTCACCCCCGCATACACCCCCCTCAGCCGACAGACAAAGCCCAAAAGACAGACCATCACCACCTGGCCTGACGATGCTCTCCCCCGACTGCAGGACTGCTTTGAACAAACACAGTGGGAAGCCTTTCACCATGAAGACCTGGCTACTTGCACAGACACAGTACTGTCTTACATCAAGTACTGCATTGGAACAGTCACTGTGGAAAAGAGCATCCTGTTGTTTCCAAACCAAAAACCATGGATGACCAGCCAGGTCCGCACGCTCCTCCGGGCCCGTGACGTAGCCTTCAGATCGGGTGACAGAGCACTATACAGCGCTGCTCGCGCCAACCTGAGGAGAGGCATCAAGGCCACCAAAGCGAAGCACAAGAGGAGGATAGGGGAGCAGCTCAACAACCCCCGGCAGGTGTGGCAGAGTATACAGTCCATCACCAACTACAGAGGCTGTGCTGCGACACCCGGGGACCCAAATGTGGCACTGGCAGAGGAGCTGAACAGCTTCTTTGCCCGCTTTGAGTCCCAGGCACAGCACTCAGCCCCACCACCCCAACCCCTTCTACAACCCACACCAACCTCCGCCACCCCACCACTCACTCTTGAGGCTGAGGATGTGAGACGGGCGCTCCGTGCTATTAACCCCAGGAAGGCTACAGGCCCGGATGGAGTACCAGGGAAAGTGCTCAAGGCATGTGCCGACCAGCTAGCACAGGTCTTCGCTGACATTTTCAACCTGTCACTGAAACAAGCCATCATCCCAGCCTGTTTAAAATCTGCCACCCTAAAAAGTCACCTACAACTAGCCTCAATGACTTCCGTCCCATAGCACTTACCCCAGTCATCACAAAGTGCTTTGAGAAACTGGTCCTGAAACACATCAAAACCTGTCTCCCCTCTACCCTAGACCCACATCAGTTTGCATACCGGTCAAACAGATCCACTGAAGACACAATAGCCATCTCCCTCCACTCTGCGCTGAGCCATCTGGAGAAACAGGGGAGCTACGTCAGGATGCTCTTCATCGACTACAGCTCAGCCTTCAACACAATAATACCGGACATTCTGATCCCCAAGTTAGCCAACCTGGGGCTGCCACGATCCACCTGCTCATGGATTAAGGACTTTCTAGTCAACCGACCACAGCAGGTGAAACTGGGCCACCACCTCTCATCCGCCCGCACTCTCAGCACCAGCTCCCCCCCAGGGCTGTGTGCTTAGCCCACTTCTCTACTCGCTCTACACATCTGACTGCAGTCCTGTCCACCCAGAGAACATCATTATCAAATTTGCTGATGACACAACGGTGGTGGGGCTGATAACAGGGGGGAACGAGGCGGCCTACAGAGATGAGGTCCTGAAACTTGGTGAGTGGTGTGCAACTAACAACCTGGCACTGAATATCACCAAGACTAAGGAATTGATCCTGGACTTCCGGCGGAACAGAGCCGCCCCTGCCCCCCTGTACATCTACGGCGAACGTGTGGAGCGAGTGGAGTCCTTCAAATTCCTCGGGGTCCACATCTCTGCAGACCTCTCCTGGTCAGTCAACACCTCAGCTCTGGTCAAAAAGGCCCAGCAACGACTACACTTCCTGAGGGTGCTCAGGAAGCAGCAACTACATACAAGCCTGCTGGTGACCTTCTATCGTGCCACCATCGAGAGCCTGCTGACCTACGCTGTGTCAGTGTGGCACTCCAGCTGCACAGAGGCTGACAGGAAGAGGCTGCAGAGGGTGACAAACACAGCCCAAAAAATCATCGGCTGCCCTTTGCCTTCCATTACCTCCATCTACAACTCCTGCTGTCTCAGCAGGGCCAGGAACATTCTAAAGGACAATACTCACCCCGGTTTCCATCTCTTCAACCTGTTGCCTTCTGGCAGGCGTTACAGATCCATATCTGCCAGAACAAACAGACTCAGGGACAGTTTCTTCCCCAAAGCTGTCACCATTCTGAACTCAAACTTGCACTGAAATCTGACATAATCATTTGCACTGAAATTATACTACCTCTGTTTTATTTGTCTGTCTGGGTACTGTAGTAGTGTTTGTTAGTTATAGTTTCTTTTTTTACGTATTTATATTGCGCTGGGTGCACTTTTAAGGAGCTGCTTAAATCTCATTGTACTGTGTATAATGACAATAAAGGCTTTCTATCTATTCTAAATCACTCAGAATTGATTTAGTTTTGATCAACATTTATTGTTAAAGGCATAAGCCGTGAATCTGTAGTTACACTATAGGTGAGAACAGAAGTTACAATATTCTGAAATCAAGGAATGCCCCTGTCGCATATCCTCATTAGTGTTTTGAGATGCTGTTTTTTCACTGAAACACACAGATGTCAGAAATTGCCTATAGGACATCATAACAACGGTATGTGTAACTGATTTACTCAAAGTCCCTTGACAAATAGCTGTTGTGATGTTAGTTTTCACACAGGTTCAAGATGTCTGGTGGAATTAATTAATTGGCAAAAACAAATGAGCAGATACAATATAAATTACTAATTCAGTTGTAAATCTGTCAGATATGTTTACCTTACATGATTTTCTCATTGTTATTTAAGAAAAAAAATAAAAATCCTTATTTCATGGGCTGAGCCTGCAAAAGGCTCTTTGAATCTAAGCCTGAGCATAGCTGTGTCCATGAAATGTGAAAATCCATACTATGTTGTAGGACTATAATAAATAATCATTGGAAAGGTCTCAACCTGGGGAATAGCATGTCTGAAAAAACTGTAAACTAGATGTATCCTTATGTCGCTGATTCACTGAACATCAGATGTTGGGTGCACATTTAAACACAGGATCCGGACAGCGTTCCAAGTTCCAGTAGTTTATTTTGATGAAGTTTGACAGTTGTTTGTTGGTGATGAATGGTAGACGTGGATGATTTTGTCTATACAAAAAATAATAAAGGAAATATTATAAATCTAGAGAGTATTAAATATATTATAAGAAATTAGGTTGTCTTTACACTTACATCAATAATGCATCCACAATCACCTTTTTCTACCGGTAAAGGATTAAAGTTAGGAATGTATTATAATGAAACACAAACAATGAATAAATCAAACAATATGCAATATCAACCAAATGAATATCAGAAAGGTGAAAGCCCATACAACTCACATCCAGTATCTCTTTGTTCTCGTGGGATGGTTTGGAGGGAAAAGAGAGGGGTCAAAGGGCTGAAGGGCCGGATTATATGAGGTAGGGGGGTGTGGTCCAGGTGGGTGTGGTCAGTGATGAGGTAGTTGAGGAGGAGACAGGTGAGGTGGGGACTTTGGATTTAACAATGTCAGTTAGGGGATTGTAAATGCCTCCTTCTTTGAACTACTGACCTTTGAACCCTGACTTCTGAGAAGTTCTGAAGGGCTGTAATTCTGCATCAAAAGGGGCTATAGACAGAGGTGGCAAAAGTATTCACATTCTGTACTTAAGTAAAAGTACAGATACTTGTGTAAAAAAATACTCTGGTAAAAGTAAAAGTACTGATTCAACTCCTTTACTCAAGTAAAAGTAAGAAAGTACAGGCTCTGAAATGTACTTAAGTAAAAAGTAAAAATGATTTTGCCATTAATGAAACAATTCATCCGTGGATAATTTTGCAAAATGAAAAAGTTCTATCAGAATAATCTAGACTGAATTGACCAGATGTCCTGCATGAGCATCTGGATAATTTTTAATAATAAATTGAGGGTTACTTGGTTGTTGTTTTTAAACCGCTAGCTAGTGTTAGCTATCAAAACGATGTGTTCCCATAGCATTGCTAACATTGTAAACTAGCTTCCAAAAAATCCTCAAAAAGCTAATGATAGCAACAAAAACCACGCCATACCTAAATTATTTATTTTTTTATTTTTTTCTGATTAGACCAGTAGTTCTCAAATAGTGGGGTCAGGTGGACTTTCACTGTTAGTGTCTTTATTGATGCTTGAACGATAGACAAGCCTCCAGTCACTAGGTGGCAGCAGAGCTCAAACTAATCAACAGGCTGCCTGTTCAAAACAGTAGAAGAAGAACACAGGACGCGCATCGTCGACCTTCCTTCTCTCCTCCGATCCGATAGTCCGATAGTATATACAGTCAATGGTCCGATCATATGAGTCCGATGCTCTAATCATGTCCGATCATGTCACGTGTTTTATGTCTCGTCATCCGTGGAGGTTAAAAAAAGTAACGAGCCTGTTTTTCAAATGTAAGGAGTAGAAAGTACATATATTTGTGTACAAATGTAGGGAGTAAAAGTAAAAAGTCGTCAGAAAAAGAAATACTCAAGTAAAGTACAGATACCTGAAAAATCTACTTAAGTACAGTAAGGAAGTATTTGTACTTCGTTACTTGCCACCTCTGGCTATAGACATAGGACAAAGTGTTCTCGAAAGCTTATGAACTCAGCTGTGTGACTATACCTAGTGGATATAGACAGAAAGTGGGGGCACTGTTCAAGATGATAAACATATCTTTTCACCCACTTGACAATTATATACTTAAATTCTGGTCACAGAAATGTGTTTCCCACACCCTTAAACCCCCAGCTGTGTATTCATTTTATTATTTATAACCTCCTATTCTAGGAAATCACTAATCATTGTAGAAACTACAAATCCCTTGAGCTGCGACATGTAGCTTGACACCAAGTCACGTGATATTTGTAGTTTTTCGGTTTTCAAACACATGTTAAAATAGGGTTGTAAAAAAGATATATATACTGATTACATCGAATATCTAGTATTGCCGAACTAGCGATGACATTGCTTTAAACTGATATATGTTAAGAAAAAGTAACGATAGTTTATTTAAGATGTGTTTAGAACCTCCCAATATTTACGCCAAAAAGCAATACAGTTTGGTTCTCTGGCTTTATAGAACAGTAGATAGGGTTAGGATTGGTTTATCTGATTAACATATGAAATATTAACTACAGCCGAACTTGTAATGGCAGTGACTATCGTTGCTTTCAGTTAAGAAATGACACACAACACTGCATTTGAGTCATTTATTTGAAAATATTATGAAGCTTTGCTGTAACTTGGTTGAGCGGCAGAAACCGAACGCAGCCAATCCACGGCGGACAGCTATAGACAGGAATCAAATGGGTCCATCTACGTCACTGGGCTTTCCGTCAATCTCATAAGCCTTCTTTTAATAATACAGTTCACAATTACCAGGTTTAACGAATGCATTGAGTAACACGGCATTAGTAGCATTCACTTTGAGGATGTGGGTAATATTTTCACACTAATCGGCTCATTTTCTACCCCGGGATGACGACGGAGGTTGCCACCAATTCATGCCACCAATTCATATGCCACCAACCTCTTCTTCCCATGTGTCTTCTCTCTCATCAAATACATCCCACATTACCAGCCCAGGGGGCTAGCATAGCTTTAGCTGGCTATGGCCCTCACAGTCATTTGCCACCAAATGACTGTGAAAAGATATGTTTACCATCTTGAACAATGCCCCCACTTTCTGTCTATATCCACTAGGTATAGTCACACAGCTGAGTTCATAAGCTTTCTAGAACACTTTGTCCTATGTCTATAGCCCCTTTTGATGCAGAATTACAGCCCTTCAGAATTTCTCAGAAGTCAGGGTTCAAAGGTCAATAGTTCAAAGAAGAAGGCATTTACAATCCCCTAACTGACATGCTATTCCCCAGGTTGAGACCTTTCCAATGATTATTTATTATAGTCCTACAACATAGTATGGATTTTCACATTTCATGGGCACAGCTATGCTCAGGCTTAGATTCAGAGAGCCTTTTGCAGGCTCAGCCCATGAAATAAGGATTTTTTTTTTTTTTTTAAATAACAATGAGAAAAATCATGTAAGGTAATCATATCTGACAGATTTACAACTCAATTAGTCATTTATATTGTATCTGCTCATTTGTTTTTGCCAATTAATTAATTCCACCAGACATCTTGAACCTGTATGAAAACTAACATCACAACAGCTATTTGTCAAGGGACTTTGAGTAAATCAGTTACACATACCGTTGTCATGATCTCCTATAGGTAATTTCTGACATCTGTGTGTTTCAATGAAAAAACAGCATCTCAAAACACTAATGAGGATATGCGACAGGGGCATTCCTTGATTTCAGAATACTGTAACTTCTGTTCTCACCTATAGTGTAACTACAGATTCACAGCTTATGCCTTTAACAATAAATGTTGTTCAAAACTAAATAAATTCTGAGTGATTTACAAGCAATATAAGCACAAAAATTCAGCTGATGGGTAAGAATGTACTTCCCGATGACATGGGCTTATCTTTTATGCTGGCTAAGCTACTGTAATGGGTGTGATTGGATGAAGTTGTCTGTTAACCCCTCACCTTTTTTTAGTGAAGACAAACCTATTCAGGCTGTTAATTTAACCGTAAACAATCATGAAACTGAACTGAATGGAAATGAAGACAGACAGAGACAGGTGGCAGGTATTTTATTTCAAAACATTACCAGACATTAACATTTATCATTCATGTGGCCTGCCTCCTCAAAGATCAAGCAAAACAGATCATAAAGAAGTTATATCAAAGAATATATAATAACTGATTTTCACTTGTCATCAATTAAATACCAGTCTGAATCAAACAATAAAAATTTAAAAAAGAAACATGTCTATACTCGGACATTTTTGATTTCCACAATATGGCATAAACCAACGTCAGTCTCCATAACTGCCATACAACACAGCAACAATAACAAAATCAATATGACACAGTAACAGTCTATTTCAGGATGTTAGCTTTGAATGTTGTCTTTTGACTCCCAGGAGTTTTTCCACTTTGTCCCACTGCAAGACAGATAGATAGACAGACAGTATTAAGTATTATTGTTAAATTGTTTGAAAATGATTGAAAGTGTACAATTTCCAATGACTTTTTGATTCCTCAGTTTTGTGGCCGGGGGAGTTATAGAGAAGTCTGTGTATGGTTATATTATCACGGAGAGAACAGTCACCGACAACGCCACCTGGGGAATTTCGCCCCAGGAAGTAGTTTTGAGTCCCAGCCACCTTAAGGACACACAGGTTCGTTTTACTCAAGGCAAGAGACATATTTCACTTGTGAAGGAATTATGTATATACTTTATTACAAAAATGGTCTAAAACACACAGTAAAATCACCATTCACTCAGGGGAAACTAATGGGAAAAAATGGATGCTAAGGCTTACCGGTGTGTTGGAGCGGAGACACACAAACATAACAAAAACACCCAAACTCTAATCAAACAGGCAGTTGGCAAACAATATCAATCAATAAAGAAAACAAAAATACAAATGGCCAATTGCCAGGTCTCGAAAGGAATAATGAAAAATACAAAGGAATCCACCAAACAGAATATCAAAAATAAAGAAAAATAACCAATCCAATAAACAGGCGGAATAAACTGAGTAAACTATAGAAAGAAAACAAAATAATCGAACATAAAGGGGAGTTCACCCCACTACCCAATCAACCATTAAATGTGAATCTCCTTGATGCACGAAACGATCTACGCAGGAGACACAATATAAAAGCAGCGAAAATGATGCAACGCATAAAGCACAGCATAAAGCTAATAATAGTAAAGCAGCAAAGCAAAACAGCAGCGGTCCCCCGTAGCTCGTAACGATGTGTAGCGTGATTAGCGTCACACGGCCCTGTCAGCTGATGCTGACGTCACCCGTTCCCCAGATCCCCCCCAGACACCCGTTGACCACCCAATAAATCGGTTAATGATAGCTAGCATAGGATAGGTGTACCAAAGTGGGAAAGGTCAAGGGGCTACATACCAGTTAGCAGGGTTGGCTAGTCATAACACACCACAGGGAGAGGACAAGAGCGTGCTGCACAGCTACCGGCATCTACCTGTGATCATATGATAATTAGCTGTATAATGTTTTCAATTTGCAGTATAACATTAGTCATAATGCTTCCAACATCAGAAATATATTGTACTGCAGAAACTTATGTCAGAATTTTGTTTCCCTACACAAATCATAGTAGTTGTTCCTTAGCGAAATTTAGGGTCCAAGGACAGAGGATGTCACATACTGTATAGATCAGTGGTCGGCAACTGGCGGCCCGCGGGCCAAAATTGGCCCGCCTCCAACAATATCTGGCCCGCCAGATGACATTGAAAATCTGATTTAAATGAAAAAAAAAAGTTTTAAAATTATTTACCATTACAAAAACGACAATTCCATAGAGAATTCAGACCTTTTATTTAGAAAAGATAATAAAATAAAAGCAGAATTTTCTTGATTCCTGACGCACACCGGCTTGTGGTGGGAACGTGGGACATATGCGCTCGTGAAATTACTGAGCAAGAAAAGAAAAAGGAGAAAGCGAAAAAAGAAAATACTATTTAAATAAAATAAAGCAACAATGAATATGGTTAATAAAAACGGTAAATGACAGGCTTAAAAGATTACCCACTAAATGGGACAACTGGCATCTCCCTTGTTTACTTACAAATATGCCGGGACAGGCCAAAATGCGAAATGCACACAACAATTAATGAATAAATATAAGCTTTTTCATAACGCAGCCATAGAGTGGAGCTAAAGCAGTAACACGAATAACAGTCTGTAGCAAATTGAACTTACTTTATTTTAAACGAATGACTTTCTTAAATTAGTTTTTTGTACAAGATATAATAGTAGCCTACAGATGGGGGAAAACGTTTTGTTAAGGAGAAAAAAAAAAACATGTTTGTAACGAAGCACAGTTCGTTACCCGTAAATATTGCACATGGGTAATTTGCACAACAATAACTTGAGTTTTTGAAATAACTGCACATTGCACTTTAGTCACGATAGCACTTTATTTGCTAGATTTGCACAGCACATTTTGCACATTGCTTATTTGCACATTTTGGTACAGATATGTAAATTACTTTATTTATTGAATGTTTCAAGAGCTTTTGAGTAACCTCGTGGCCACGGGTGGTTGCGTGCCGTCGGGCGGGTGCGGGGGTGCACACTCGGCTCCGCCTGCAAGAGAGGGAAGTTAAGCTCTGACAAAATTGTGCATATATATATTTAATGGAAATAGTAAACGATAAGCATGCAGATGTAATTTAAAGGACTTGTGGTGCATATTGTTAAGGTGCAATCAGGTGCAATCAGGTGCAATAGCGAAATAAGCGAGTTGTTTGTGTTAACACTTACCTGTCCAGTCCGTGTCTTCTCCAGGGTGCGCGGCCAAAAGATTCCCCCGGGGCCACAGACACGGTCATATACGTTCTGGGAGAGACCAAGCGGCAGGACAGGAAGTGGGGGATTTCTAATTTTGGTGTTTATTTCTATATTTTGTATTTATATGTATATATGTGCATTTGGGTCAGAATGGCAGCAAATATTACTTATTGTAAATATTATGGATTATTGACGGAGGGAATATTTTGTCATTGGTAAGACAGCCAATTGATAATATTTTAACTCACCTCTGAATGGATGAGTCCAATGATTAGAGCCGCAGACACAGTACATAAGGCGCCATTTGCAAGCTGTCTGGGTTGCAGGTCTGATCTCACTGGATATATGCCATGCTTGTTTGTTGCTGCTATGTTGCGTTTGGGTTTAAATAAATGTAATGGAAACTGAGAAACCGGAGTCTGCTACTTTTCTCGGCATCATCCAGCCGCTCGAGGGTCATCCATTTCACAATGTTTCTGATTGATGTGATGTGTTGGCTCGCCATTCAGTTGCTCGGAAAAAAAAATTGGCCCCAGGCCAAACTTACTTGCCGACCCCTGGTCTAGGATTTTTAACAGGTGCCGTACAGATCTCTGAGTCACTACTAAACCAGGTTGGATGCATTCCAAATGCATGAATTTGTATCCAAGGGATGTGTAATGAGGGAAAAACCATTATTTTTATCCTCCACGAGAGGGGGCATGCAGCCGTCCAATTGATCCGGCTGAACGCGCACTCTCGTGGAGAATAAAAGTAAATGTTTTTTTTCCCTCATTACACATCCCATTCGAGCTTATTATATTAAAACCTGATCCAAATCATATATTGCAGTTCAATATTAAGTGAAGAACGGGCGTTTTCAGTCAAAATGCAAAAAAAAAAAAGCTTCCTCTCGACCTGAGCTTCTTTTTTTCTCTCATTAAAGTTACCAACGTTCTCCTCATGGCTTCAGACAGTGGACTTGTCTCTATACTTGATCTGCTAGATCAGGGGCGTCAAACTCATTTTAGTTTGAGAGCCACATACAGTCCCAATTTGATCTCAAGCCGGCCGGACCAGTAAGATAATAACCCCTCTGTCTGCACAGTTGATTGCTGCTAGTTAGCGGCAGCTAATTATGATTACAGGTAGATGCCGGTAGCTGTGCAGCACGCTCTTGTCCTCTCCCTGCGGTGTGTTATGACTAGCCAACCCTGCTAACTGGTATGTAGCCCCTTGACCTTTCCCACTTTGGTACACCTATGCTAGCTATCATTAACCAATTTATTGGGTCCCCAGATCCCCGTGGTCAACGGGGATCTGGGGGGGATCTGGGGAACGGGTGACGTCAGGGCCGTGTGACGCTAATCACGCTACACATCGTTACGAGCTACGGGGGACCGCTGCTGTTTTGCTTTGCTTCTTTACTTTTATTAGCTTTATGCTGTGCTTTATGCGTAGCATCATTTTCGCTGCTTTTATATTGTCTCTCCTGGTGTTTAGCTGCCCGTTGGGCGGCTAAGGCGTAGATCGTTTCGTGCATCAAGGAGATTCACATTTAATGGTTGATTGAGTAGTGGGGTGAACTCCCCTTTATGTTCGATTCTTTTGTTTTCTTTCTATAGTTTACTCAGTTTATTCCGCCTGTTTATTGGATTGGTTATTTTTCTTTATTTTTGATATTCTGATTGGTGGATTCCTTTGTATTTTTCATTATTCCTTTCTAAACCTGGCAATTGGCCATTTGTATTTTTGTTTTGTTTATTGATTGATATTGTTTGCCAACTGCCTGTTTAATTAGAGTTAGGGTGTTTTTGTTATGTTTGTGTGTTAGTGCAACCCCACTGATTTCCCTGTTTTTCTTCTTTAGTTGCTGAGGTCCGGTGGTGGCGCTGGTGGTCTGGTGGTGGGATCCCCCCCCTCCCCGTTTGGTGCGCTGTGCTCCCCTTGGTTCTGGGTCTCTTCTCCGATTTTGTGTGTGCATGTGTGGGCGACTGGCACGAGTGTCTGGGTGCTTATTGTTTTAGTTGGGTGTCTCCGCCCCAGCCCTTAGCTCCAACACACCGGTAAGCCTCAGTATCCATTTTTTCCCATTAGTTTCCCCTGAGTGAATGGTGTTTTTACTGTGTGTTTTAGACCATTTTTGTAATAAAGTACATACATAATTCCTTCACAAGTGAAATGTGTCTCTTGCCTTGAGTAAAACGAACCTGTGTGTCCTTAAGGTGGCTGGGACTCAAAACTACTTCCTGGGGCGAAATTCCCCAGGTGGCGTTGTCGGTGACTGTTCTCTCCATGATAATATAACCATACACAGACTTCTCTATAACTCCCCCGGCCACAAAACTGAGGAATCAATGAGTCATTGGAAATTGTACATTTTCCAATCATTTTCAAACAATTTAACAATAATACTTAATACTGTCTATCTATCTGTCTTGCAGTTGGACAAAGTGGAAAAACTCCTGGGAGTCAAAAGACAACATTCAAAGCTAACATCCTGAAATAGACTGTTACTGTGTCATATTGATTTTGTTATTGTTGCTGTGTTGTATGGCAGTTATGGAGACTGACAGGGGATCATGCCATATTGTGGAAATCAAAAATGTTCAAGTATAGACATGTTTCTTTTTTAATTAATTTTTATTGTTTGATTCAGACTGGTATTTAATTGATGACAAGTGAAAATCAGTTATTATATATTCTTTGATATAACTTCTTTATGATCTGTTTTGCTTGATCTTTGAGGAGGCAGGCCACATGAATGATAAATGTTAATGTCTGGTAATGTTTTGAAATAAAATACCTGCCACCTGTCTCTGTCTGTCTTCATTTCCATTCAGTTCAGTTTCATGATTGTTTACGGTTAAATTAACAGCCTGAATAGGTTTGTCTTCACTAAAAAAAGGTGAGGGGTTAACAGACAACTTCATCCAATCACACCCATTACAGTAGCTTAGCCAGCATAAAAGACAAGCCCATGTCATCGGGAAGTACATTCTTACCCATCAGCTGAATTTTTGTGCTTTTATTGCTTGTAAACAGCCGTAGGAACTTGCTGGATATCGGCTTTCAACACAAGCTGACCATCCGCAGCGATTTCCAACACACTCACTACATTCCGGACGAGATAACGAGACCAGCGGGATCTCCGTGGATTGTTATCGGGTCTGGCAGGCGACGCAGACGGCGTCGCGAGAGGAAGCAGAAACGGGGCTGTAGGGCTGGCCTGCTGGCTAAGCTAAGTAAACAGCCACTCAAACCTCCGCTGCCAAGCCTCTATCTCTCAAACGCCAGATCCATGGTACACAAAACGGACGATTTGGAATAACAGCTGGCTGGAAATCGCTACGTTCAAGAATGCTGCATGCTCATCATCACAGAGACATGGCTACACGCACAAATCCCCGATTCATCAGTGCAGCTAGCAGGCCGCACGCTACACAGATGGGACAGAAACAGCGATTCCGGGAAGAACAGAGGAGGGGGGCTCTGCATCTACGCGCATGAAGGTTGGTGCAACAATAGCACTGTATAGGACAGACACTGTTCTCCTGACTTAGAGTTCATGTCGGTGAGATGCAGACCATTCTTTCTGCCTGGAGAGCTAGCTGTTGTTGTCATCACTGCAGTCTATATACCACCGGACGCTAATGTAAAAACAGCTCTCTCTCTGCTGCTAAATGCTATCAACAACCATCAGCGTGCCTATCCAAATGGGGTTCACATCATTGCAGGGGACTTTAATAAGGCAAATCTCAAACATGTTTTACCAAAATTCCATCAACATGTGAAGTGCCCAACAAGAGGGGAGAAGACTCTGGACCATGTGTATTCTAACATCAAGCATGCATATAGAGCCATACCCCTCCCCCACCTGGGCCAGTCAGACCACCTCTCCCTATTTCTCACCCCCGCATACACCCCCAAAAACCATGGATGACCAGCCAGGTCCGCACGCTCCTCCGGGCCCGTGACGTAGCCTTCAGATCGGGTGACAGAGCACTATACAGCGCTGCTCGCGCCAACCTGAGGAGAGGCATCAAGGCCACCAAAGCGAAGCACAAGAGGAGGATAGGGGAGCAGCTCAACTACCCCCGGCAGGTGTGGCAGAGTATACAGTCCATCACCAACTACAGAGGCTGTGCTGCGACACCCGGGGACCCAAATGTGGCACTGGCAGAGGAGCTGAACAGCTTCTTTGCCCGCTTTGAGTCCCAGGCACAGCACTCAGCCCCACCACCCCAACCCCTTCTACAACCCACACCAACCTCCGCCACCCCACCACTCACTCTTGAGGCTGAGGATGTGAGACGGGCGCTCCGTGCTATTAACCCCAGGAAGGCTACAGGCCCGGATGGAGTACCAGGGAAAGTGCTCAAGGCATGTGCCGACCAGCTAGCACAGGTCTTCGCTGACATTTTCAACCTGTCACTGAAACAAGCCATCATCCCAGCCTGTTTAAAATCTGCCACCCTAAAAAGTCACCTACAACTAGCCTCAATGACTTCCGTCCCATAGCACTTACCCCAGTCATCACAAAGTGCTTTGAGAAACTGGTCCTGAAACACATCAAAACCTGTCTCCCCTCTACCCTAGACCCACATCAGTTTGCATACCGGTCAAACAGATCCACTGAAGACACAATAGCCATCTCCCTCCACTCTGCGCTGAGCCATCTGGAGAAACAGGGGAGCTACGTCAGGATGCTCTTCATCGACTACAGCTCAGCCTTCAACACAATAATACCGGACATTCTGATCCCCAAGTTAGCCAACCTGGGGCTGCCACGATCCACCTGCTCATGGATTAAGGACTTTCTAGTCAACCGACCACAGCAGGTGAAACTGGGCCACCACCTCTCATCCGCCCGCACTCTCAGCACCAGCTCCCCCCCAGGGCTGTGTGCTTAGCCCACTTCTCTACTCGCTCTACACATCTGACTGCAGTCCTGTCCACCCAGAGAACATCATTATCAAATTTGCTGATGACACAACGGTGGTGGGGCTGATAACAGGGGGGAACGAGGCGGCCTACAGAGATGAGGTCCTGAAACTTGGTGAGTGGTGTGCAACTAACAACCTGGCACTGAATATCACCAAGACTAAGGAATTGATCCTGGACTTCCGGCGGAACAGAGCCGCCCCTGCCCCCCTGTACATCTACGGCGAACGTGTGGAGCGAGTGGAGTCCTTCAAATTCCTCGGGGTCCACATCTCTGCAGACCTCTCCTGGTCAGTCAACACCTCAGCTCTGGTCAAAAAGGCCCAGCAACGACTACACTTCCTGAGGGTGCTCAGGAAGCAGCAACTACATACAAGCCTGCTGGTGACCTTCTATCGTGCCACCATCGAGAGCCTGCTGACCTACGCTGTGTCAGTGTGGCACTCCAGCTGCACAGAGGCTGACAGGAAGAGGCTGCAGAGGGTGACAAACACAGCCCAAAAAATCATCGGCTGCCCTTTGCCTTCCATTACCTCCATCTACAACTCCTGCTGTCTCAGCAGGGCCAGGAACATTCTAAAGGACAATACTCACCCCGGTTTCCATCTCTTCAACCTGTTGCCTTCTGGCAGGCGTTACAGATCCATATCTGCCAGAACAAACAGACTCAGGGACAGTTTCTTCCCCAAAGCTGTCACCATTCTGAACTCAAACTTGCACTGAAATCTGACATAATCATTTGCACTGAAATTATACTACCTCTGTTTTATTTGTCTGTCTGGGTACTGTAGTAGTGTTTGTTAGTTATAGTTTCTTTTTTTACGTATTTATATTGCGCTGGGTGCACTTTTAAGGAGCTGCTTAAATCTCATTGTACTGTGTATAATGACAATAAAGGCTTTCTATCTATTCTAAATCACTCAGAATTGATTTAGTTTTGATCAACATTTATTGTTAAAGGCATAAGCCGTGAATCTGTAGTTACACTATAGGTGAGAACAGAAGTTACAATATTCTGAAATCAAGGAATGCCCCTGTCGCATATCCTCATTAGTGTTTTGAGATGCTGTTTTTTCACTGAAACACACAGATGTCAGAAATTGCCTATAGGACATCATAACAACGGTATGTGTAACTGATTTACTCAAAGTCCCTTGACAAATAGCTGTTGTGATGTTAGTTTTCACACAGGTTCAAGATGTCTGGTGGAATTAATTAATTGGCAAAAACAAATGAGCAGATACAATATAAATTACTAATTCAGTTGTAAATCTGTCAGATATGTTTACCTTACATGATTTTCTCATTGTTATTTAAGAAAAAAAATAAAAATCCTTATTTCATGGGCTGAGCCTGCAAAAGGCTCTTTGAATCTAAGCCTGAGCATAGCTGTGTCCATGAAATGTGAAAATCCATACTATGTTGTAGGACTATAATAAATAATCATTGGAAAGGTCTCAACCTGGGGAATAGCATGTCTGAAAAAACTGTAAACTAGATGTATCCTTATGTCGCTGATTCACTGAACATCAGATGTTGGGTGCACATTTAAACACAGGATCCGGACAGCGTTCCAAGTTCCAGTAGTTTATTTTGATGAAGTTTGACAGTTGTTTGTTGGTGATGAATGGTAGACGTGGATGATTTTGTCTATACAAAAAATAATAAAGGAAATATTATAAATCTAGAGAGTATTAAATATATTATAAGAAATTAGGTTGTCTTTACACTTACATCAATAATGCATCCACAATCGCCTTTTTCTACCGGTAAAGGATTAAAGTTAGGAATGTATTATAATGAAACACAAACAATGAATAAATCAAACAATATGCAATATCAACCAAATGAATATCAGAAAGGTGAAAGCCCATACAACTCACATCCAGTATCTCTTTGTTCTCGTGGGATGGTTTGGAGGGAAAAGAGAGGGGTCAAAGGGCTGAAGGGCCGGATTATATAAGGTAGGGGGGTGTGGTCCAGGTGGGTGTGGTCAGTGATGAGGTAGTTGAGGAGGAGACAGGTGAGGTGGGGACTTTGGATTTAACAATGTCAGTTAGGGGATTGTAAATGCCTCCTTCTTTGAACTACTGACCTTTGAACCCTGACTTCTGAGAAGTTCTGAAGGGCTGTAATTCTGCATCAAAAGGGGCTATAGACAGAGGTGGCAAAAGTATTCACATTCTGTACTTAAGTAAAAGTACAGATACTTGTGTAAAAAAATACTCTGGTAAAAGTAAAAGTACTGATTCAACTCCTTTACTCAAGTAAAAGTAAGAAAGTACAGGCTCTGAAATGTACTTAAGTAAAAAGTAAAAATGATTTTGCCATTAATGAAACAATTCATCCGTGGATAATTTTGCAAAATGAAAAAGTTCTATCAGAATAATCTAGACTGAATTGACCAGATGTCCTGCATGAGCATCTGGATAATTTTTAATAATAAATTGAGGGTTACTTGGTTGTTGTTTTTAAACCGCTAGCTAGTGTTAGCTATCAAAACGATGTGTTCCCATAGCATTGCTAACATTGTAAACTAGCTTCCAAAAAATCCTCAAAAAGCTAATGATAGCAACAAAAACCACGCCATACCTAAATTATTTATTTTTTTATTTTTTTCTGATTAGACCAGTAGTTCTCAAATAGTGGGGTCAGGTGGACTTTCACTGTTAGTGTCTTTATTGATGCTTGAACGATAGACAAGCCTCCAGTCACTAGGTGGCAGCAGAGCTCAAACTAATCAACAGGCTGCCTGTTCAAAACAGTAGAAGAAGAACACAGGACGCGCATCGTCGACCTTCCTTCTCTCCTCCGATCCGATAGTCCGATAGTATATACAGTCAATGGTCCGATCATATGAGTCCGATGCTCTAATCATGTCCGATCATGTCACGTGTTTTATGTCTCGTCATCCGTGGAGGTTAAAAAAAGTAACGAGCCTGTTTTTCAAATGTAAGGAGTAGAAAGTACATATATTTGTGTACAAATGTAGGGAGTAAAAGTAAAAAGTCGTCAGAAAAAGAAATACTCAAGTAAAGTACAGATACCTGAAAAATCTACTTAAGTACAGTAAGGAAGTATTTGTACTTCGTTACTTGCCACCTCTGGCTATAGACATAGGACAAAGTGTTCTCGAAAGCTTATGAACTCAGCTGTGTGACTATACCTAGTGGATATAGACAGAAAGTGGGGGCACTGTTCAAGATGATAAACATATCTTTTCACCCACTTGACAATTATATACTTAAATTCTGGTCACAGAAATGTGTTTCCCACACCCTTAAACCCCCAGCTGTGTATTCATTTTATTATTTATAACCTCCTATTCTAGGAAATCACTAATCATTGTAGAAACTACAAATCCCTTGAGCTGCGACATGTAGCTTGACACCAAGTCACGTGATATTTGTAGTTTTTCGGTTTTCAAACACATGTTAAAATAGGGTTGTAAAAAAGATATATATACTGATTGTAGCAGCTTTTCTGTTTCTCCCTTTTGATCCCTGAATTACTGCTACTGGTGACTGAGATATCCTGACGCGTGCTGGTGTAATGTAGAAGATGAGTAATGATGGTTGATCCGGTTGTTCCAATGACCATTTATTGTTGTTGTTGGTGGTACAGAACTTGAATAAAAATAAAATAAAAAATTAAACTAAAGCAGTCTCTTAGTTATCAAACGGATTGATTGGCTTGTCACGTCTCCACGCAGCACGGTCAAAAGACTGTTTGCCCTCTCAGCCACGCCCAGATGCTGTGGCT
The DNA here is from genome assembly GCF_963514085.1 of Chelon labrosus. NCBI lineage: Eukaryota > Metazoa > Chordata > Actinopteri > Mugiliformes > Mugilidae > Chelon > Chelon labrosus. The sequence continues at coordinate 49,137 of NW_028181677.1, read as the reverse complement.
TCCTGTTCTTAAAGCCTTGTTCCCCTTGGGTTCCACCTTCAGCCTCCACTGACCTTCAAGTCCACTAGGTGGGGGTAAACAGACAACCTGTGGCCATATAATCTCTCACTCACTCATTCATACACACACACATACACTCACTACTATTCACAAGAAAGAAACATAAATCAACACAAAACTTAATTTGGCTCCTACATACCGGCCCCTAATTGTATTTGTTGTGGCAAAAACAATTACTTTTTTAAATGATAAAGGAGCCATTCGTACTTGCAACTTAACTTTTCCAGAATTATTTACATCTTAAAGTAAAATTCAAAATTAAACTCAAATGAATGTCTACTTATCTTCAATGTTCTTGAATGCTCAGGACTTCTTTACAGAACCTTCGTCACCCTCTAACAGCAAACAGATTTTGGACACTGGCCTCTCCAGTACACTTGTCTTTGTTTTCAGCTTCACAATCCGGACATGACCTCTGGCATCAGGTTTGGCTTCAACAATTCTTCCCAGTAGCCACGAACTGCGAGGAGCGGTGTTGTCTGCGATCAGGACGATGTCCCCTGGGATGAAGTTTCTTCTTGCTCTTGACCATCTTTGTCGTTCTTGTAGAAGAGGGAGGTATTCCAGAAGCCACCTCTTCCAGAACAGCTCTGCTATATACTGGACCTGTCTCCAGCGTCTCCTGTGGTATAGGTCTGACCTTGAAAAGACTCCAGGGGGCAGAAGTGGATTAGTCCTGAGCAACAGAATATGATTTGGTGTTATGGCCTCTAGATCTTGTGGGTCACCAGATACCTTAGTAATGGGACGACTGTTAAGAATTGCCTCTACTTCACAAAAGACAGTGTTTAGCCCCTCATCGTCTAAGGTTTGTTGTTTTAAGACTGAGCATAAGACATGCCTTACCATTCTGATGAGGCGTTCCCACAACCCACCATGATGAGAAGCTGTAGGGGGGTTAAAGCTCCACTGAACTCCTTCCTTCATAAGAGTCTGGTGGATCTTCCTTTGATCTAAAGTTTTGAGTGCTTCTCTTAACTCTCTTTCTGAACCTACAAGGTTTGTGCCATTATCTGATCGTAGGTGTCGTGCCTGCCCTCTTCGACACAGAAACCTTCGAATGGCATTGATGCATGAGTCTGTACTTAAAGAACATGCTACCTCTAGATGTACTGCTCTGCTGGTCATGCAGGTAAAGATGACGCCGTATCTCTTCACTGCGCTCCTTCCCCTTCTTACTTCAAAAGGACCAAAGTAGTCAAGGCCAACGTTAAAGAATGGTGGCAAGTCTGGGACCAGTCTTTCACTTGGCAGGTCAGCCATCTTTTGTTCGCCGGCTTTACCTCTATGCTTTCTGCAAGTCACACAGTGAGAGAGAATCTTTCTAGCAGCAGAGTTACCATTTGTTATCCAGTATGTTTTTCGTACCTCAGATAACATGTGGTTCCTTCCTCCGTGTCCAGTTTGAATATGGACGTGGCGCAGGATCAGAGTGGACACGTGGTGGTTTTTGGCCAAAATGGCAGGGTGTTTTCTTTCCTCAGGCATTGCTGATCTTCTGAGGCGACCACCCACTCTGAGGATTCCATTGTCCAGCACTGGATCCAGTCTATATATGCTACTGCCCTTTTTGACATTGGAAGCACCCTCTTGCAGTATGCTGATCTCCTCAGGGAAACTTTGTCTTTGTACGTACGCGAGAATAGCCTTTTCTGCCATAATTAGATCATCAACAGTTATTGCTTCTTTTATGTTGTCTGTGACATACCCTTTAGTCATTCTGGTTACCCTTTGAGTTATCTTACAACCTTTCTTTGTATCATTTCTTTTCTGCACAAGGTGTTTTAACGCTTCTTTAACTTTGAGGATCCATGCAACAGCTACCCTCAACTTCAGCCAGTCTGAAAAGTGATTGAGTAACTTGTCTGTGGGCCTTTCCTCACATGTCTGAATAATTGCATTCACTGTTGCAGATTTCCTCACCTCTGGATCATCTTCACACAGTTCAACATTGTCCACAGATTCGTTCGGCCAGTCCTCTTCTGATGACCAAAGGAACTCTGGTCCAGAGATCCATCTTGGGTTCTTCATGAACCTCTCTGCGCTCACACCTCTAGAGCAGTCATCAGCAGGGTTTCTCTTTGTGTCAATATGTCTCCACTGAAAGATTTGTGTAGCCTCCCTAATCCTAGATGTCCTATTTGCCACATAGGTATGAAAACGTGTGTGGTCGTTTGAGATATACTTTAAAACAGATGTACTGTCAGTCCAAAATACTGACCTATTTGTAGGTGGCAGCAATTCTTCTCTCAACATTTTATCCACTTTAACTGATAAAGCTGCAGCTGCTAACTCCAGCCTTGGGATGGTCTGCCGCTTTAATGGAGCTACTCTTGACTTGCCCATCAAGAATGCTACATAGATCTTTCCTTCTGCATTTGTCATTCTGAGATAGCTGACTGTACCATAGCCTAGCTCACTGGCATCAGAGAAGTGGTGGATCTGGCTATGCACTGACTCACCAAAATCATTTGGCTTGAAGCAGCGTGGAACTTCAAAGTCTGTGAGTTGTGAGAGACTCCCGGTCCATTTGGTCCACTGGTTAGAAATTGTGTTGGGAACGGTCATGTCCCATCCAAGGTTCTGTCGGCACAATTCCTGCAACAACAGTTTAGCTGGCAAGGTAAGTGGAGACAGAAAGCCTAATGGATCATATACAGAGCTTACCATGGATAGGATGCCCCTTCTGGTAAGTGCACGCTCACTAATGGTGATGTTGAACTTGAAAGTGTCACGTTGGACACACCACTGAAGTCCTAAGGCTCGTTCCATGGGCAGTTGATCTTTGCTCAAGTCCAAGTCTTTTATCTCTTTAGCTCTGTCTTCTTGTGGAACAGCACCAAGGACAGCTCTACTATTGCTTATCCACTTTGACAAATGGAAGCCTCCTCTATGACAGACTACAGTGATGTTTGAAATTAGTTCCATTGCTTCTAGTTCAGTGGCTAGTGATTTCAAGCAATCATCTACATAAAAGTGCTCCATGATTGTGTTTATTACCTCAGGAGGGAAGTTGCTTGCATTGTCCTGTGCAGTCTTTCTGAGAGCAAAGTTGGCTATGCTTGGCGAAGAGACTGCGCCAAACAAATGCACTGTCATGCGATATTCCACTGGAGCATCATCCACCTTTCCTTGTGGCCACCATAAGAAGCGCAGAAAGTCTGTGTCACTTTCAGTCACCTTGACTTGGTGGAACATGGCCTGTATGTCCGCCATCAGTGCTACTGGTTGTTCTCGGAAACGTGTCAGTACTCCAATCAGTGTGTTTGTCAAATTTGGGCCTTGGAGTAGTTCAGAGTTAAGGGATGTCCCTTGAAAGGTCGCACCACAATCAAACACTACTCTAATAGTCTTCTTTTTTGGGTGATATACCCCATGATGGGGGATATACCAAACTTTTCCATCAGTTCTATTCAGTTGTGCAGAGGGAACCTTTTCAGCATAGCCCTTGTGAATGACATCACTGAGGAACTCTGTATACTCCCTCTGATAGTTTGGATCCCTTTTGAACTTCCTTTTCAGGTTACACAGGCGCTGTTCTGCAACAACGCGGTTGTTGGGCATTGTGATGTTATCTGCCTTGAAAGGTAAGTTAATGCAGTAATGACCCTCTTTCATCTTTACAGATTCATTGACTATGTTCAGGAATTTTTTGTCATTCACTGACATTTCACTTTTTTCTTCATAGGCTCTCTCATTGAAGTCTGTGTTATATTGACTCACCAGGAGTTCTTGCAGGTCAACCAAGGAGATCCTGTTTGCAGTCACTGTGGCCATTTCCACACCTTTGCTGCTACCTCCCAATGGACCGTTGATTACCCAACCTAACAATGTTCTTACAGCATAAGGTCCATCTTCTTGTGAGTTGATTACCTGCCATGGTTCCATAACATTTGCTGCATTCATTCCTATGAGCAGGTCAATGTCACTGTCTATGTGAGGTAACTGGACTTCACTAAGGTAAGGCCATTGCTTTAAATCATCTTGTGTTGGGATGTTCTCCTTTGTTACAGGCATGGATTCCTGTGTGTAGACATCAGGTAAAGGAATAAACGTCTTGCCATTAAGTTCACTGACTTCTAAACCTGATATTAAGACACTTTTTATGGGTTTCTCATGTGCCATTGTTCTCAGCAGTACGGTTGTTTGTTTCCCTTCTAGACCTAACTTCTGCGCCAGCCTCTCCGTGCAGAATGTTGCCGAACTGCCTTGATCAAGAAGAGCATAAGTTTGACTGATTTTGTTGCCTTTGACAGACTTAACTTGCACAGGAAGGATTGATAGTGCACATTTACTGTATCCAGCCCCTGTATGTCCACAAGCATTTGATGACACCTTGCTGATCTGTTTCTGTGGCTGCTCTGCCAACCTTGAGGCGTGACCTTTAGCCCCAAAGTTGATGTGCAGCACATTGGGATGTGTTTGATTGCAGATGTTACATGTAAGACGGTCTTTGCAGTCTTTGCTCATGTGCCCTTTACACAAACAACCAAAGCACAGTCCTTTTTCCTTTAAGAGGTTTAATTTTTCCCTGTGTGTTTTCTTCTTAAAGTGAGTGCAGTTCTCCAGACAATGAGCACCATCACAGCAGAGGCATGGAGTTTTCACATTACTATTCATGCTTGGAGCAGCTGGAGTGCTCAGTGTTGTTACATTAGTTGCATAGGTAGACTTTGGCCTAAAAAGGGTCTTACTTACATTGGGCCTTTTATTCCTGCTTGCAACTGGTTCTTGTATATCTCCAAATATCGGGTTGGAACATATCTTGGCCTGTTTCTCAATGAACTGTACAAGGTCTGTAAATGTAATCCTGTTGTTGTTGTCTTCCAGTTTCTCTTGAGCTTTAGTCCTCCATCTATCCCGCAGCTTGTAGGGTAATTTCATAACAATGGCTTTCAAGGTAGAGGCTACGTTCAATTCATCCATGTAGTTCATCTTCGCCATGGCATTGCAGCATCCTTTGAGGTACAGGGAATACTCATTCAAGGCTTTGGGATCTTCAGGTTTTATATTTGGCCAATTGAGAACCTTTTCAATATAGGCAGTGGAAATTTTATACTCATTGCCAAAATGTTCAAGCAACAAGCGCTTTGCCCTGAGATAGCCCTGTTCTCCACCCATATGCTGACAACTTCTTACTAGGTCTCTAGCTGGTCCTCTAGTAAATTGCTCCAAGTAGAACAACCTATCCTGTCCACTGTCAGTTTTCGTCTCAATGTTGTGTTCAAAAGACGTCATAAATGACCTAAACTGTAAAATGTCCCCATCAAATACAGTGACACTTTTAGGTGGCAATAATGACAATTGCTGCTGTCTGAGAAGCATATACGTAATTTCATTTTGTCTGTTTAAGACAGAAATTAGCCTATTGGAAGCTGCCCCTTCCTCTAATGGTCTACGATGCTCCAGCTCTTGCTCTGATAATGTAGGACCTGCTCTGTCTGCATGAGATTGAAGAACATCATCCAGCTGTCTATATTCTGTGCTGAGTTCTGCTCTGTCAGATTGATCATGGGATTTTTCAGCAATTCTAGCCCCCTCTTGAGCTATACTGTCTGCCTGCAGAGATTGTGCCTGCCCTTGTGCTATCCCTATAACACCCTGGGTCTCCTGGAATAACCAGTGTCCTCTCCGGTCACCATAGGAACGATCTTCTGTGTATGGTGGTCGATACAATGGCAGATGCTGTAGATGCTGTACCCCATCTCTTGGACGCACACTCCTATGTTCGTGCACATTGGTGGTTGGAGCCCCATTTAGCAGAGTTTCCATGTTGGCAAGTTCCAAGTTCCTCTCCTGAAAGTATGCGTTCATGCCATCCGCTGGGGTGGAATAGACTTGTTCTTCTGCGCTATCCAACACTGCGAGCTTTGCATTTGCTGCAGACAACTCAGCTGCGAAGTTCAGAGTCTCCTTTTGTCTTCTTATTTCTTCTCTTTCTTTAGCTAAGAGCTCTTCCTTTTCTTCTAATGCATGCCTTTCTTTCAAAGCAGTGGCTTTTGCTAAAAGCGCTGCCTTCTCAGCATGTGCTACCAGACGAGCTGACACTGAGCTTGCATGTGAACTTCTACTTTTACGTGAACCCTGACTTACTAGAGAGATGCTGTCTTTAGGACCAATTTCATCTCTTTCTGGTAGTGGTTGAACATGACATGACTGTATCCATAACTCAGCCTTAATCTTGAACTCATTGATGTTAATTAACTTGGGTTCATACCACTGTTTGGTGTCTGCAGCACACTCATCTTGTGATAAAAACTGTTGGTATTGTTTGTGCAGGTCATTAAACTCTTCAAACATGTCATTGTATTTCTGAACACTCTCCTTTACTTTATGCAAATTGACTGTATCAGTCATAAGCTCAGTTGTTTGGTTCATTTTGCGAGTTAATGCAGCACACTTGTTCTTTCTTGCATTTTTTGCTTCTTTCTTCTTCTTTTCTAACTCAGTCATTTCTTCTTGCTTTTCTACCTCAACAGGTGCAACATCAGTGTTAATGTCCTCCATATTGATTGAAGCTCTTTGTTCCATGGGTAAACTCAAAAAGTACTTTTTCTTTCAAAAATATAACTAAATATTCATCAAAATGAATTCTTATAAATAAATAGAGCAAGATTGCTTAAAAAGTTCTTTGCTTAACGTACCGATTCCTTTGGATTGTCCAGGATTGGTTTCGGCCTTAAACAATCCAAGATGTCACTTGAACTTCCTGGTCTGGTGTTCCTTTGTTCAGAGTATCCAAGATTCCTTTGGTCCAAGTACATCCATTCAGAGCAGTCTTTTGACTAAATGTAGCAGCTTTTCTGTTTCTCCCTTTTGATCCCTGAATTACTGCTACTGGTGACTGAGATATCCTGACGCGTGCTGGTGTAATGTAGAAGATGAGTAATGATGGTTGATCCGGTTGTTCCAATGACCATTTATTGTTGTTGTTGGTGGTACAGAACTTGAATAAAAATAAATTAAAAAATTAAACTAAAGCAGTCTCTTAGTTATCAAACGGATTGATTGGCTTGTCACGTCTCCACGCAGCACGGTCAAAAGACTGTTTGCCCTCTCAGCCACGCCCAGATGCTGTGGCTTCCTGTTCTTAAAGCCTTGTTCCCCTTGGGTTCCACCTTCAGCCTCCACTGACCTTCAAGTCCACTAGGTGGGGGTAAACAGACAACCTGTGGCCATATAATCTCTCACTCACTCATTCATACACACACACATACACTCACTACTATTCACAAGAAAGAAACATAAATCAACACAAAACTTAATTTGGCTCCTACACTGATTACATCGAATATCTAGTATTGCCGAACTAGCGATGACATTGCTTTAAACTGATATATGTTAAGAAAAAGTAACGATAGTTTATTTAAGATGTGTTTAGAACCTCCCAATATTTACGCCAAAAAGCAATACAGTTTGGTTCTCTGGCTTTATAGAACAGTAGATAGGGTTAGGATTGGTTTATCTGATTAACATATGAAATATTAACTACAGCCGAACTTGTAATGGCAGTGACTATCGTTGCTTTCAGTTAAGAAATGACACACAACACTGCATTTGAGTCATTTATTTGAAAATATTATGAAGCTTTGCTGTAACTTGGTTGAGCGGCAGAAACCGAACGCAGCCAATCCACGGCGGACAGCTATAGACAGGAATCAAATGGGTCCATCTACGTCACTGGGCTTTCCGTCAATCTCATAAGCCTTCTTTTAATAATACAGTTCACAATTACCAGGTTTAACGAATGCATTGAGTAACACGGCATTAGTAGCATTCACTTTGAGGATGTGGGTAATATTTTCACACTAATCGGCTCATTTTCTACCCCGGGATGACGACGGAGGTTGCCACCAATTCATGCCACCAATTCATATGCCACCAACCTCTTCTTCCCATGTGTCTTCTCTCTCATCAAATACATCCCACATTACCAGCCCAGGGGGCTAGCATAGCTTTAGCTGGCTATGGCCCTCACAGTCATTTGCCACCAAATGACTGTGAAAAGATATGTTTACCATCTTGAACAATGCCCCCACTTTCTGTCTATATCCACTAGGTATAGTCACACAGCTGAGTTCATAAGCTTTCTAGAACACTTTGTCCTATGTCTATAGCCCCTTTTGATGCAGAATTACAGCCCTTCAGAATTTCTCAGAAGTCAGGGTTCAAAGGTCAATAGTTCAAAGAAGAAGGCATTTACAATCCCCTAACTGACATGCTATTCCCCAGGTTGAGACCTTTCCAATGATTATTTATTATAGTCCTACAACATAGTATGGATTTTCACATTTCATGGGCACAGCTATGCTCAGGCTTAGATTCAGAGAGCCTTTTGCAGGCTCAGCCCATGAAATAAGGATTTTTTTTTTTTTTTTAAATAACAATGAGAAAAATCATGTAAGGTAATCATATCTGACAGATTTACAACTCAATTAGTCATTTATATTGTATCTGCTCATTTGTTTTTGCCAATTAATTAATTCCACCAGACATCTTGAACCTGTATGAAAACTAACATCACAACAGCTATTTGTCAAGGGACTTTGAGTAAATCAGTTACACATACCGTTGTCATGATCTCCTATAGGTAATTTCTGACATCTGTGTGTTTCAATGAAAAAACAGCATCTCAAAACACTAATGAGGATATGCGACAGGGGCATTCCTTGATTTCAGAATACTGTAACTTCTGTTCTCACCTATAGTGTAACTACAGATTCACAGCTTATGCCTTTAACAATAAATGTTGTTCAAAACTAAATAAATTCTGAGTGATTTACAAGCAATATAAGCACAAAAATTCAGCTGATGGGTAAGAATGTACTTCCCGATGACATGGGCTTATCTTTTATGCTGGCTAAGCTACTGTAATGGGTGTGATTGGATGAAGTTGTCTGTTAACCCCTCACCTTTTTTTAGTGAAGACAAACCTATTCAGGCTGTTAATTTAACCGTAAACAATCATGAAACTGAACTGAATGGAAATGAAGACAGACAGAGACAGGTGGCAGGTATTTTATTTCAAAACATTACCAGACATTAACATTTATCATTCATGTGGCCTGCCTCCTCAAAGATCAAGCAAAACAGATCATAAAGAAGTTATATCAAAGAATATATAATAACTGATTTTCACTTGTCATCAATTAAATACCAGTCTGAATCAAACAATAAAAATTTAAAAAAGAAACATGTCTATACTCGGACATTTTTGATTTCCACAATATGGCATAAACCAACGTCAGTCTCCATAACTGCCATACAACACAGCAACAATAACAAAATCAATATGACACAGTAACAGTCTATTTCAGGATGTTAGCTTTGAATGTTGTCTTTTGACTCCCAGGAGTTTTTCCACTTTGTCCCACTGCAAGACAGATAGATAGACAGACAGTATTAAGTATTATTGTTAAATTGTTTGAAAATGATTGAAAGTGTACAATTTCCAATGACTTTTTGATTCCTCAGTTTTGTGGCCGGGGGAGTTATAGAGAAGTCTGTGTATGGTTATATTATCACGGAGAGAACAGTCACCGACAACGCCACCTGGGGAATTTCGCCCCAGGAAGTAGTTTTGAGTCCCAGCCACCTTAAGGACACACAGGTTCGTTTTACTCAAGGCAAGAGACATATTTCACTTGTGAAGGAATTATGTATATACTTTATTACAAAAATGGTCTAAAACACACAGTAAAATCACCATTCACTCAGGGGAAACTAATGGGAAAAAATGGATGCTAAGGCTTACCGGTGTGTTGGAGCGGAGACACACAAACATAACAAAAACACCCAAACTCTAATCAAACAGGCAGTTGGCAAACAATATCAATCAATAAAGAAAACAAAAATACAAATGGCCAATTGCCAGGTCTCGAAAGGAATAATGAAAAATACAAAGGAATCCACCAAACAGAATATCAAAAATAAAGAAAAATAACCAATCCAATAAACAGGCGGAATAAACTGAGTAAACTATAGAAAGAAAACAAAATAATCGAACATAAAGGGGAGTTCACCCCACTACCCAATCAACCATTAAATGTGAATCTCCTTGATGCACGAAACGATCTACGCAGGAGACACAATATAAAAGCAGCGAAAATGATGCAACGCATAAAGCACAGCATAAAGCTAATAATAGTAAAGCAGCAAAGCAAAACAGCAGCGGTCCCCCGTAGCTCGTAACGATGTGTAGCGTGATTAGCGTCACACGGCCCTGTCAGCTGATGCTGACGTCACCCGTTCCCCAGATCCCCCCCAGACACCCGTTGACCACCCAATAAATCGGTTAATGATAGCTAGCATAGGATAGGTGTACCAAAGTGGGAAAGGTCAAGGGGCTACATACCAGTTAGCAGGGTTGGCTAGTCATAACACACCACAGGGAGAGGACAAGAGCGTGCTGCACAGCTACCGGCATCTACCTGTGATCATATGATAATTAGCTGTATAATGTTTTCAATTTGCAGTATAACATTAGTCATAATGCTTCCAACATCAGAAATATATTGTACTGCAGAAACTTATGTCAGAATTTTGTTTCCCTACACAAATCATAGTAGTTGTTCCTTAGCGAAATTTAGGGTCCAAGGACAGAGGATGTCACATACTGTATAGATCAGTGGTCGGCAACTGGCGGCCCGCGGGCCAAAATTGGCCCGCCTCCAACAATATCTGGCCCGCCAGATGACATTGAAAATCTGATTTAAATGAAAAAAAAAAGTTTTAAAATTATTTACCATTACAAAAACGACAATTCCATAGAGAATTCAGACCTTTTATTTAGAAAAGATAATAAAATAAAAGCAGAATTTTCTTGATTCCTGACGCACACCGGCTTGTGGTGGGAACGTGGGACATATGCGCTCGTGAAATTACTGAGCAAGAAAAGAAAAAGGAGAAAGCGAAAAAAGAAAATACTATTTAAATAAAATAAAGCAACAATGAATATGGTTAATAAAAACGGTAAATGACAGGCTTAAAAGATTACCCACTAAATGGGACAACTGGCATCTCCCTTGTTTACTTACAAATATGCCGGGACAGGCCAAAATGCGAAATGCACACAACAATTAATGAATAAATATAAGCTTTTTCATAACGCAGCCATAGAGTGGAGCTAAAGCAGTAACACGAATAACAGTCTGTAGCAAATTGAACTTACTTTATTTTAAACGAATGACTTTCTTAAATTAGTTTTTTGTACAAGATATAATAGTAGCCTACAGATGGGGGAAAACGTTTTGTTAAGGAGAAAAAAAAAAACATGTTTGTAACGAAGCACAGTTCGTTACCCGTAAATATTGCACATGGGTAATTTGCACAACAATAACTTGAGTTTTTGAAATAACTGCACATTGCACTTTAGTCACGATAGCACTTTATTTGCTAGATTTGCACAGCACATTTTGCACATTGCTTATTTGCACATTTTGGTACAGATATGTAAATTACTTTATTTATTGAATGTTTCAAGAGCTTTTGAGTAACCTCGTGGCCACGGGTGGTTGCGTGCCGTCGGGCGGGTGCGGGGGTGCACACTCGGCTCCGCCTGCAAGAGAGGGAAGTTAAGCTCTGACAAAATTGTGCATATATATATTTAATGGAAATAGTAAACGATAAGCATGCAGATGTAATTTAAAGGACTTGTGGTGCATATTGTTAAGGTGCAATCAGGTGCAATCAGGTGCAATAGCGAAATAAGCGAGTTGTTTGTGTTAACACTTACCTGTCCAGTCCGTGTCTTCTCCAGGGTGCGCGGCCAAAAGATTCCCCCGGGGCCACAGACACGGTCATATACGTTCTGGGAGAGACCAAGCGGCAGGACAGGAAGTGGGGGATTTCTAATTTTGGTGTTTATTTCTATATTTTGTATTTATATGTATATATGTGCATTTGGGTCAGAATGGCAGCAAATATTACTTATTGTAAATATTATGGATTATTGACGGAGGGAATATTTTGTCATTGGTAAGACAGCCAATTGATAATATTTTAACTCACCTCTGAATGGATGAGTCCAATGATTAGAGCCGCAGACACAGTACATAAGGCGCCATTTGCAAGCTGTCTGGGTTGCAGGTCTGATCTCACTGGATATATGCCATGCTTGTTTGTTGCTGCTATGTTGCGTTTGGGTTTAAATAAATGTAATGGAAACTGAGAAACCGGAGTCTGCTACTTTTCTCGGCATCATCCAGCCGCTCGAGGGTCATCCATTTCACAATGTTTCTGATTGATGTGATGTGTTGGCTCGCCATTCAGTTGCTCGGAAAAAAAAATTGGCCCCAGGCCAAACTTACTTGCCGACCCCTGGTCTAGGATTTTTAACAGGTGCCGTACAGATCTCTGAGTCACTACTAAACCAGGTTGGATGCATTCCAAATGCATGAATTTGTATCCAAGGGATGTGTAATGAGGGAAAAACCATTATTTTTATCCTCCACGAGAGGGGGCATGCAGCCGTCCAATTGATCCGGCTGAACGCGCACTCTCGTGGAGAATAAAAGTAAATGTTTTTTTTCCCTCATTACACATCCCATTCGAGCTTATTATATTAAAACCTGATCCAAATCATATATTGCAGTTCAATATTAAGTGAAGAACGGGCGTTTTCAGTCAAAATGCAAAAAAAAAAAAGCTTCCTCTCGACCTGAGCTTCTTTTTTTCTCTCATTAAAGTTACCAACGTTCTCCTCATGGCTTCAGACAGTGGACTTGTCTCTATACTTGATCTGCTAGATCAGGGGCGTCAAACTCATTTTAGTTTGAGAGCCACATACAGTCCCAATTTGATCTCAAGCCGGCCGGACCAGTAAGATAATAACCCCTCTGTCTGCACAGTTGATTGCTGCTAGTTAGCGGCAGCTAATTATGATTACAGGTAGATGCCGGTAGCTGTGCAGCACGCTCTTGTCCTCTCCCTGCGGTGTGTTATGACTAGCCAACCCTGCTAACTGGTATGTAGCCCCTTGACCTTTCCCACTTTGGTACACCTATGCTAGCTATCATTAACCAATTTATTGGGTCCCCAGATCCCCGTGGTCAACGGGGATCTGGGGGGGATCTGGGGAACGGGTGACGTCAGGGCCGTGTGACGCTAATCACGCTACACATCGTTACGAGCTACGGGGGACCGCTGCTGTTTTGCTTTGCTTCTTTACTTTTATTAGCTTTATGCTGTGCTTTATGCGTAGCATCATTTTCGCTGCTTTTATATTGTCTCTCCTGGTGTTTAGCTGCCCGTTGGGCGGCTAAGGCGTAGATCGTTTCGTGCATCAAGGAGATTCACATTTAATGGTTGATTGAGTAGTGGGGTGAACTCCCCTTTATGTTCGATTCTTTTGTTTTCTTTCTATAGTTTACTCAGTTTATTCCGCCTGTTTATTGGATTGGTTATTTTTCTTTATTTTTGATATTCTGATTGGTGGATTCCTTTGTATTTTTCATTATTCCTTTCTAAACCTGGCAATTGGCCATTTGTATTTTTGTTTTGTTTATTGATTGATATTGTTTGCCAACTGCCTGTTTAATTAGAGTTAGGGTGTTTTTGTTATGTTTGTGTGTTAGTGCAACCCCACTGATTTCCCTGTTTTTCTTCTTTAGTTGCTGAGGTCCGGTGGTGGCGCTGGTGGTCTGGTGGTGGGATCCCCCCCCTCCCCGTTTGGTGCGCTGTGCTCCCCTTGGTTCTGGGTCTCTTCTCCGATTTTGTGTGTGCATGTGTGGGCGACTGGCACGAGTGTCTGGGTGCTTATTGTTTTAGTTGGGTGTCTCCGCCCCAGCCCTTAGCTCCAACACACCGGTAAGCCTCAGTATCCATTTTTTCCCATTAGTTTCCCCTGAGTGAATGGTGTTTTTACTGTGTGTTTTAGACCATTTTTGTAATAAAGTACATACATAATTCCTTCACAAGTGAAATGTGTCTCTTGCCTTGAGTAAAACGAACCTGTGTGTCCTTAAGGTGGCTGGGACTCAAAACTACTTCCTGGGGCGAAATTCCCCAGGTGGCGTTGTCGGTGACTGTTCTCTCCATGATAATATAACCATACACAGACTTCTCTATAACTCCCCCGGCCACAAAACTGAGGAATCAATGAGTCATTGGAAATTGTACATTTTCCAATCATTTTCAAACAATTTAACAATAATACTTAATACTGTCTATCTATCTGTCTTGCAGTTGGACAAAGTGGAAAAACTCCTGGGAGTCAAAAGACAACATTCAAAGCTAACATCCTGAAATAGACTGTTACTGTGTCATATTGATTTTGTTATTGTTGCTGTGTTGTATGGCAGTTATGGAGACTGACAGGGGATCATGCCATATTGTGGAAATCAAAAATGTTCAAGTATAGACATGTTTCTTTTTTAATTAATTTTTATTGTTTGATTCAGACTGGTATTTAATTGATGACAAGTGAAAATCAGTTATTATATATTCTTTGATATAACTTCTTTATGATCTGTTTTGCTTGATCTTTGAGGAGGCAGGCCACATGAATGATAAATGTTAATGTCTGGTAATGTTTTGAAATAAAATACCTGCCACCTGTCTCTGTCTGTCTTCATTTCCATTCAGTTCAGTTTCATGATTGTTTACGGTTAAATTAACAGCCTGAATAGGTTTGTCTTCACTAAAAAAAGTTGAGGGGTTAACAGACAACTTCATCCAATCACACCCATTACAGTAGCTTAGCCAGCATAAAAGACAAGCCCATGTCATCGGGAAGTACATTCTTACCCATCAGCTGAATTTTTGTGCTTTTATTGCTTGTAAACAGCCGTAGGAACTTGCTGGATATCGGCTTTCAACACAAGCTGACCATCCGCAGCGATTTCCAACACACTCACTACATTCCGGACGAGATAACGAGACCAGCGGGATCTCCGTGGATTGTTATCGGGTCTGGCAGGCGACGCAGACGGCGTCGCGAGAGGAAGCAGAAACGGGGCTGTAGGGCTGGCCTGCTGGCTAAGCTAAGTAAACAGCCACTCAAACCTCCGCTGCCAAGCCTCTATCTCTCAAACGCCAGATCCATGGTACACAAAACGGACGATTTGGAATAACAGCTGGCTGGAAATCGCTACGTTCAAGAATGCTGCATGCTCATCATCACAGAGACATGGCTACACGCACAAATCCCCGATTCATCAGTGCAGCTAGCAGGCCGCACGCTACACAGATGGGACAGAAACAGCGATTCCGGGAAGAACAGAGGAGGGGGGCTCTGCATCTACGCGCATGAAGGTTGGTGCAACAATAGCACTGTATAGGACAGACACTGTTCTCCTGACTTAGAGTTCATGTCGGTGAGATGCAGACCATTCTTTCTGCCTGGAGAGCTAGCTGTTGTTGTCATCACTGCAGTCTATATACCACCGGACGCTAATGTAAAAACAGCTCTCTCTCTGCTGCTAAATGCTATCAACAACCATCAGCGTGCCTATCCAAATGGGGTTCACATCATTGCAGGGGACTTTAATAAGGCAAATCTCAAACATGTTTTACCAAAATTCCATCAACATGTGAAGTGCCCAACAAGAGGGGAGAAGACTCTGGACCATGTGTATTCTAACATCAAGCATGCATATAGAGCCATACCCCTCCCCCACCTGGGCCAGTCAGACCACCTCTCCCTATTTCTCACCCCCGCATACACCCCCAAAAACCATGGATGACCAGCCAGGTCCGCACGCTCCTCCGGGCCCGTGACGTAGCCTTCAGATCGGGTGACAGAGCACTATACAGCGCTGCTCGCGCCAACCTGAGGAGAGGCATCAAGGCCACCAAAGCGAAGCACAAGAGGAGGATAGGGGAGCAGCTCAACTACCCCCGGCAGGTGTGGCAGAGTATACAGTCCATCACCAACTACAGAGGCTGTGCTGCGACACCCGGGGACCCAAATGTGGCACTGGCAGAGGAGCTGAACAGCTTCTTTGCCCGCTTTGAGTCCCAGGCACAGCACTCAGCCCCACCACCCCAACCCCTTCTACAACCCACACCAACCTCCGCCACCCCACCACTCACTCTTGAGGCTGAGGATGTGAGACGGGCGCTCCGTGCTATTAACCCCAGGAAGGCTACAGGCCCGGATGGAGTACCAGGGAAAGTGCTCAAGGCATGTGCCGACCAGCTAGCACAGGTCTTCGCTGACATTTTCAACCTGTCACTGAAACAAGCCATCATCCCAGCCTGTTTAAAATCTGCCACCCTAAAAAGTCACCTACAACTAGCCTCAATGACTTCCGTCCCATAGCACTTACCCCAGTCATCACAAAGTGCTTTGAGAAACTGGTCCTGAAACACATCAAAACCTGTCTCCCCTCTACCCTAGACCCACATCAGTTTGCATACCGGTCAAACAGATCCACTGAAGACACAATAGCCATCTCCCTCCACTCTGCGCTGAGCCATCTGGAGAAACAGGGGAGCTACGTCAGGATGCTCTTCATCGACTACAGCTCAGCCTTCAACACAATAATACCGGACATTCTGATCCCCAAGTTAGCCAACCTGGGGCTGCCACGATCCACCTGCTCATGGATTAAGGACTTTCTAGTCAACCGACCACAGCAGGTGAAACTGGGCCACCACCTCTCATCCGCCCGCACTCTCAGCACCAGCTCCCCCCCAGGGCTGTGTGCTTAGCCCACTTCTCTACTCGCTCTACACATCTGACTGCAGTCCTGTCCACCCAGAGAACATCATTATCAAATTTGCTGATGACACAACGGTGGTGGGGCTGATAACAGGGGGGAACGAGGCGGCCTACAGAGATGAGGTCCTGAAACTTGGTGAGTGGTGTGCAACTAACAACCTGGCACTGAATATCACCAAGACTAAGGAATTGATCCTGGACTTCCGGCGGAACAGAGCCGCCCCTGCCCCCCTGTACATCTACGGCGAACGTGTGGAGCGAGTGGAGTCCTTCAAATTCCTCGGGGTCCACATCTCTGCAGACCTCTCCTGGTCAGTCAACACCTCAGCTCTGGTCAAAAAGGCCCAGCAACGACTACACTTCCTGAGGGTGCTCAGGAAGCAGCAACTACATACAAGCCTGCTGGTGACCTTCTATCGTGCCACCATCGAGAGCCTGCTGACCTACGCTGTGTCAGTGTGGCACTCCAGCTGCACAGAGGCTGACAGGAAGAGGCTGCAGAGGGTGACAAACACAGCACAAAAAATCATCGGCTGCCCTTTGCCTTCCATTACCTCCATCTACAACTCCTGCTGTCTCAGCAGGGCCAGGAACATTCTAAAGGACAATACTCACCCCGGTTTCCATCTCTTCAACCTGTTGCCTTCTGGCAGGCGTTACAGATCCATATCTGCCAGAACAAACAGACTCAGGGACAGTTTCTTCCCCAAAGCTGTCACCATTCTGAACTCAAACTTGCACTGAAATCTGACATAATCATTTGCACTGAAATTATACTACCTCTGTTTTATTTGTCTGTCTGGGTACTGTAGTAGTGTTTGTTAGTTATAGTTTCTTTTTTTACGTATTTATATTGCGCTGGGTGCACTTTTAAGGAGCTGCTTAAATCTCATTGTACTGTGTATAATGACAATAAAGGCTTTCTATCTATTCTAAATCACTCAGAATTGATTTAGTTTTGATCAACATTTATTGTTAAAGGCATAAGCCGTGAATCTGTAGTTACACTATAGGTGAGAACAGAAGTTACAATATTCTGAAATCAAGGAATGCCCCTGTCGCATATCCTCATTAGTGTTTTGAGATGCTGTTTTTTCACTGAAACACACAGATGTCAGAAATTGCCTATAGGACATCATAACAACGGTATGTGTAACTGATTTACTCAAAGTCCCTTGACAAATAGCTGTTGTGATGTTAGTTTTCACACAGGTTCAAGATGTCTGGTGGAATTAATTAATTGGCAAAAACAAATGAGCAGATACAATATAAATTACTAATTCAGTTGTAAATCTGTCAGATATGTTTACCTTACATGATTTTCTCATTGTTATTTAAGAAAAAAAATAAAAATCCTTATTTCATGGGCTGAGCCTGCAAAAGGCTCTTTGAATCTAAGCCTGAGCATAGCTGTGTCCATGAAATGTGAAAATCCATACTATGTTGTAGGACTATAATAAATAATCATTGGAAAGGTCTCAACCTGGGGAATAGCATGTCTGAAAAAACTGTAAACTAGATGTATCCTTATGTCGCTGATTCACTGAACATCAGATGTTGGGTGCACATTTAAACACAGGATCCGGACAGCGTTCCAAGTTCCAGTAGTTTATTTTGATGAAGTTTGACAGTTGTTTGTTGGTGATGAATGGTAGACGTGGATGATTTTGTCTATACAAAAAATAATAAAGGAAATATTATAAATCTAGAGAGTATTAAATATATTATAAGAAATTAGGTTGTCTTTACACTTACATCAATAATGCATCCACAATCACCTTTTTCTACCGGTAAAGGATTAAAGTTAGGAATGTATTATAATGAAACACAAACAATGAATAAATCAAACAATATGCAATATCAACCAAATGAATATCAGAAAGGTGAAAGCCCATACAACTCACATCCAGTATCTCTTTGTTCTCGTGGGATGGTTTGGAGGGAAAAGAGAGGGGTCAAAGGGCTGAAGGGCCGGATTATATGAGGTAGGGGGGTGTGGTCCAGGTGGGTGTGGTCAGTGATGAGGTAGTTGAGGAGGAGACAGGTGAGGTGGGGACTTTGGATTTAACAATGTCAGTTAGGGGATTGTAAATGCCTCCTTCTTTGAACTACTGACCTTTGAACCCTGACTTCTGAGAAGTTCTGAAGGGCTGTAATTCTGCATCAAAAGGGGCTATAGACAGAGGTGGCAAAAGTATTCACATTCTGTACTTAAGTAAAAGTACAGATACTTGTGTAAAAAAATACTCTGGTAAAAGTAAAAGTACTGATTCAACTCCTTTACTCAAGTAAAAGTAAGAAAGTACAGGCTCTGAAATGTACTTAAGTAAAAAGTAAAAATGATTTTGCCATTAATGAAACAATTCATCCGTGGATAATTTTGCAAAATGAAAAAGTTCTATCAGAATAATCTAGACTGAATTGACCAGATGTCCTGCATGAGCATCTGGATAATTTTTAATAATAAATTGAGGGTTACTTGGTTGTTGTTTTTAAACCGCTAGCTAGTGTTAGCTATCAAAACGATGTGTTCCCATAGCATTGCTAACATTGTAAACTAGCTTCCAAAAAATCCTCAAAAAGCTAATGATAGCAACAAAAACCACGCCATACCTAAATTATTTATTTATTTATTTTTTTCTGATTAGACCAGTAGTTCTCAAATAGTGGGGTCAGGTGGACTTTCACTGTTAGTGTCTTTATTGATGCTTGAACGATAGACAAGCCTCCAGTCACTAGGTGGCAGCAGAGCTCAAACTAATCAACAGGCTGCCTGTTCAAAACAGTAGAAGAAGAACACAGGACGCGCATCGTCGACCTTCCTTCTCTCCTCCGATCCGATAGTCCGATAGTATATACAGTCAATGGTCCGATCATATGAGTCCGATGCTCTAATCATGTCCGATCATGTCACGTGTTTTATGTCTCGTCATCCGTGGAGGTTAAAAAAAGTAACGAGCCTGTTTTTCAAATGTAAGGAGTAGAAAGTACATATATTTGTGTACAAATGTAGGGAGTAAAAGTAAAAAGTCGTCAGAAAAAGAAATACTCAAGTAAAGTACAGATACCTGAAAAATCTACTTAAGTACAGTAAGGAAGTATTTGTACTTCGTTACTTGCCACCTCTGGCTATAGACATAGGACAAAGTGTTCTCGAAAGCTTATGAACTCAGCTGTGTGACTATACCTAGTGGATATAGACAGAAAGTGGGGGCACTGTTCAAGATGATAAACATATCTTTTCACCCACTTGACAATTATATACTTAAATTCTGGTCACAGAAATGTGTTTCCCACACCCTTAAACCCCCAGCTGTGTATTCATTTTATTATTTATAACCTCCTATTCTAGGAAATCACTAATCATTGTAGAAACTACAAATCCCTTGAGCTGCGACATGTAGCTTGACACCAAGTCACGTGATATTTGTAGTTTTTCGGTTTTCAAACACATGTTAAAATAGGGTTGTAAAAAAGATATATATACTGATTACATCGAATATCTAGTATTGCCGAACTAGCGATGACATTGCTTTAAACTGATATATGTTAAGAAAAAGTAACGATAGTTTATTTAAGATGTGTTTAGAACCTCCCAATATTTACGCCAAAAAGCAATACAGTTTGGTTCTCTGGCTTTATAGAACAGTAGATAGGGTTAGGATTGGTTTATCTGATTAACATATGAAATATTAACTACAGCCGAACTTGTAATGGCAGTGACTATCGTTGCTTTCAGTTAAGAAATGACACACAACACTGCATTTGAGTCATTTATTTGAAAATATTATGAAGCTTTGCTGTAACTTGGTTGAGCGGCAGAAACCGAACGCAGCCAATCCACGGCGGACAGCTATAGACAGGAATCAAATGGGTCCATCTACGTCACTGGGCTTTCCGTCAATCTCATAAGCCTTCTTTTAATAATACAGTTCACAATTACCAGGTTTAACGAATGCATTGAGTAACACGGCATTAGTAGCATTCACTTTGAGGATGTGGGTAATATTTTCACACTAATCGGCTCATTTTCTACCCCGGGATGACGACGGAGGTTGCCACCAATTCATGCCACCAATTCATATGCCACCAACCTCTTCTTCCCATGTGTCTTCTCTCTCATCAAATACATCCCACATTACCAGCCCAGGGGGCTAGCATAGCTTTAGCTGGCTATGGCCCTCACAGTCATTTGCCACCAAATGACTGTGAAAAGATATGTTTACCATCTTGAACAATGCCCCCACTTTCTGTCTATATCCACTAGGTATAGTCACACAGCTGAGTTCATAAGCTTTCTAGAACACTTTGTCCTATGTCTATAGCCCCTTTTGATGCAGAATTACAGCCCTTCAGAATTTCTCAGAAGTCAGGGTTCAAAGGTCAATAGTTCAAAGAAGAAGGCATTTACAATCCCCTAACTGACATGCTATTCCCCAGGTTGAGACCTTTCCAATGATTATTTATTATAGTCCTACAACATAGTATGGATTTTCACATTTCATGGGCACAGCTATGCTCAGGCTTAGATTCAGAGAGCCTTTTGCAGGCTCAGCCCATGAAATAAGGATTTTTTTTTTTTTTTTAAATAACAATGAGAAAAATCATGTAAGGTAATCATATCTGACAGATTTACAACTCAATTAGTCATTTATATTGTATCTGCTCATTTGTTTTTGCCAATTAATTAATTCCACCAGACATCTTGAACCTGTATGAAAACTAACATCACAACAGCTATTTGTCAAGGGACTTTGAGTAAATCAGTTACACATACCGTTGTCATGATCTCCTATAGGTAATTTCTGACATCTGTGTGTTTCAATGAAAAAACAGCATCTCAAAACACTAATGAGGATATGCGACAGGGGCATTCCTTGATTTCAGAATACTGTAACTTCTGTTCTCACCTATAGTGTAACTACAGATTCACAGCTTATGCCTTTAACAATAAATGTTGTTCAAAACTAAATAAATTCTGAGTGATTTACAAGCAATATAAGCACAAAAATTCAGCTGATGGGTAAGAATGTACTTCCCGATGACATGGGCTTATCTTTTATGCTGGCTAAGCTACTGTAATGGGTGTGATTGGATGAAGTTGTCTGTTAACCCCTCACCTTTTTTTAGTGAAGACAAACCTATTCAGGCTGTTAATTTAACCGTAAACAATCATGAAACTGAACTGAATGGAAATGAAGACAGACAGAGACAGGTGGCAGGTATTTTATTTCAAAACATTACCAGACATTAACATTTATCATTCATGTGGCCTGCCTCCTCAAAGATCAAGCAAAACAGATCATAAAGAAGTTATATCAAAGAATATATAATAACTGATTTTCACTTGTCATCAATTAAATACCAGTCTGAATCAAACAATAAAAATTTAAAAAAGAAACATGTCTATACTCGGACATTTTTGATTTCCACAATATGGCATAAACCAACGTCAGTCTCCATAACTGCCATACAACACAGCAACAATAACAAAATCAATATGACACAGTAACAGTCTATTTCAGGATGTTAGCTTTGAATGTTGTCTTTTGACTCCCAGGAGTTTTTCCACTTTGTCCCACTGCAAGACAGATAGATAGACAGACAGTATTAAGTATTATTGTTAAATTGTTTGAAAATGATTGAAAGTGTACAATTTCCAATGACTTTTTGATTCCTCAGTTTTGTGGCCGGGGGAGTTATAGAGAAGTCTGTGTATGGTTATATTATCACGGAGAGAACAGTCACCGACAACGCCACCTGGGGAATTTCGCCCCAGGAAGTAGTTTTGAGTCCCAGCCACCTTAAGGACACACAGGTTCGTTTTACTCAAGGCAAGAGACATATTTCACTTGTGAAGGAATTATGTATATACTTTATTACAAAAATGGTCTAAAACACACAGTAAAATCACCATTCACTCAGGGGAAACTAATGGGAAAAAATGGATGCTAAGGCTTACCGGTGTGTTGGAGCGGAGACACACAAACATAACAAAAACACCCAAACTCTAATCAAACAGGCAGTTGGCAAACAATATCAATCAATAAAGAAAACAAAAATACAAATGGCCAATTGCCAGGTCTCGAAAGGAATAATGAAAAATACAAAGGAATCCACCAAACAGAATATCAAAAATAAAGAAAAATAACCAATCCAATAAACAGGCGGAATAAACTGAGTAAACTATAGAAAGAAAACAAAATAATCGAACATAAAGGGGAGTTCACCCCACTACCCAATCAACCATTAAATGTGAATCTCCTTGATGCACGAAACGATCTACGCAGGAGACACAATATAAAAGCAGCGAAAATGATGCAACGCATAAAGCACAGCATAAAGCTAATAATAGTAAAGCAGCAAAGCAAAACAGCAGCGGTCCCCCGTAGCTCGTAACGATGTGTAGCGTGATTAGCGTCACACGGCCCTGTCAGCTGATGCTGACGTCACCCGTTCCCCAGATCCCCCCCAGACACCCGTTGACCACCCAATAAATCGGTTAATGATAGCTAGCATAGGATAGGTGTACCAAAGTGGGAAAGGTCAAGGGGCTACATACCAGTTAGCAGGGTTGGCTAGTCATAACACACCACAGGGAGAGGACAAGAGCGTGCTGCACAGCTACCGGCATCTACCTGTGATCATATGATAATTAGCTGTATAATGTTTTCAATTTGCAGTATAACATTAGTCATAATGCTTCCAACATCAGAAATATATTGTACTGCAGAAACTTATGTCAGAATTTTGTTTCCCTACACAAATCATAGTAGTTGTTCCTTAGCGAAATTTAGGGTCCAAGGACAGAGGATGTCACATACTGTATAGATCAGTGGTCGGCAACTGGCGGCCCGCGGGCCAAAATTGGCCCGCCTCCAACAATATCTGGCCCGCCAGATGACATTGAAAATCTGATTTAAATGAAAAAAAAAAGTTTTAAAATTATTTACCATTACAAAAACGACAATTCCATAGAGAATTCAGACCTTTTATTTAGAAAAGATAATAAAATAAAAGCAGAATTTTCTTGATTCCTGACGCACACCGGCTTGTGGTGGGAACGTGGGACATATGCGCTCGTGAAATTACTGAGCAAGAAAAGAAAAAGGAGAAAGCGAAAAAAGAAAATACTATTTAAATAAAATAAAGCAACAATGAATATGGTTAATAAAAACGGTAAATGACAGGCTTAAAAGATTACCCACTAAATGGGACAACTGGCATCTCCCTTGTTTACTTACAAATATGCCGGGACAGGCCAAAATGCGAAATGCACACAACAATTAATGAATAAATATAAGCTTTTTCATAACGCAGCCATAGAGTGGAGCTAAAGCAGTAACACGAATAACAGTCTGTAGCAAATTGAACTTACTTTATTTTAAACGAATGACTTTCTTAAATTAGTTTTTTGTACAAGATATAATAGTAGCCTACAGATGGGGGAAAACGTTTTGTTAAGGAGAAAAAAAAAAACATGTTTGTAACGAAGCACAGTTCGTTACCCGTAAATATTGCACATGGGTAATTTGCACAACAATAACTTGAGTTTTTGAAATAACTGCACATTGCACTTTAGTCACGATAGCACTTTATTTGCTAGATTTGCACAGCACATTTTGCACATTGCTTATTTGCACATTTTGGTACAGATATGTAAATTACTTTATTTATTGAATGTTTCAAGAGCTTTTGAGTAACCTCGTGGCCACGGGTGGTTGCGTGCCGTCGGGCGGGTGCGGGGGTGCACACTCGTCTCCGCCTGCAAGAGAGGGAAGTTAAGCTCTGACAAAATTGTGCATATATATATTTAATGGAAATAGTAAACGATAAGCATGCAGATGTAATTTAAAGGACTTGTGGTGCATATTGTTAAGGTGCAATCAGGTGCAATCAGGTGCAATAGCGAAATAAGCGAGTTGTTTGTGTTAACACTTACCTGTCCAGTCCGTGTCTTCTCCAGGGTGCGCGGCCAAAAGATTCCCCCGGGGCCACAGACACGGTCATATACGTTCTGGGAGAGACCAAGCGGCAGGACAGGAAGTGGGGGATTTCTAATTTTGGTGTTTATTTCTATATTTTGTATTTATATGTATATATGTGCATTTGGGTCAGAATGGCAGCAAATATTACTTATTGTAAATATTATGGATTATTGACGGAGGGAATATTTTGTCATTGGTAAGACAGCCAATTGATAATATTTTAACTCACCTCTGAATGGATGAGTCCAATGATTAGAGCCGCAGACACAGTACATAAGGCGCCATTTGCAAGCTGTCTGGGTTGCAGGTCTGATCTCACTGGATATATGCCATGCTTGTTTGTTGCTGCTATGTTGCGTTTGGGTTTAAATAAATGTAATGGAAACTGAGAAACCGGAGTCTGCTACTTTTCTCGGCATCATCCAGCCGCTCGAGGGTCATCCATTTCACAATGTTTCTGATTGATGTGATGTGTTGGCTCGCCATTCAGTTGCTCGGAAAAAAAAATTGGCCCCAGGCCAAACTTACTTGCCGACCCCTGGTCTAGGATTTTTAACAGGTGCCGTACAGATCTCTGAGTCACTACTAAACCAGGTTGGATGCATTCCAAATGCATGAATTTGTATCCAAGGGATGTGTAATGAGGGAAAAACCATTATTTTTATCCTCCACGAGAGGGGGCATGCAGCCGTCCAATTGATCCGGCTGAACGCGCACTCTCGTGGAGAATAAAAGTAAATGTTTTTTTTCCCTCATTACACATCCCATTCGAGCTTATTATATTAAAACCTGATCCAAATCATATATTGCAGTTCAATATTAAGTGAAGAACGGGCGTTTTCAGTCAAAATGCAAAAAAAAAAAAGCTTCCTCTCGACCTGAGCTTCTTTTTTTCTCTCATTAAAGTTACCAACGTTCTCCTCATGGCTTCAGACAGTGGACTTGTCTCTATACTTGATCTGCTAGATCAGGGGCGTCAAACTCATTTTAGTTTGAGAGCCACATACAGTCCCAATTTGATCTCAAGCCGGCCGGACCAGTAAGATAATAACCCCTCTGTCTGCACAGTTGATTGCTGCTAGTTAGCGGCAGCTAATTATGATTACAGGTAGATGCCGGTAGCTGTGCAGCACGCTCTTGTCCTCTCCCTGCGGTGTGTTATGACTAGCCAACCCTGCTAACTGGTATGTAGCCCCTTGACCTTTCCCACTTTGGTACACCTATGCTAGCTATCATTAACCAATTTATTGGGTCCCCAGATCCCCGTGGTCAACGGGGATCTGGGGGGGATCTGGGGAACGGGTGACGTCAGGGCCGTGTGACGCTAATCACGCTACACATCGTTACGAGCTACGGGGGACCGCTGCTGTTTTGCTTTGCTTCTTTACTTTTATTAGCTTTATGCTGTGCTTTATGCGTAGCATCATTTTCGCTGCTTTTATATTGTCTCTCCTGGTGTTTAGCTGCCCGTTGGGCGGCTAAGGCGTAGATCGTTTCGTGCATCAAGGAGATTCACATTTAATGGTTGATTGAGTAGTGGGGTGAACTCCCCTTTATGTTCGATTCTTTTGTTTTCTTTCTATAGTTTACTCAGTTTATTCCGCCTGTTTATTGGATTGGTTATTTTTCTTTATTTTTGATATTCTGATTGGTGGATTCCTTTGTATTTTTCATTATTCCTTTCTAAACCTGGCAATTGGCCATTTGTATTTTTGTTTTGTTTATTGATTGATATTGTTTGCCAACTGCCTGTTTAATTAGAGTTAGGGTGTTTTTGTTATGTTTGTGTGTTAGTGCAACCCCACTGATTTCCCTGTTTTTCTTCTTTAGTTGCTGAGGTCCGGTGGTGGCGCTGGTGGTCTGGTGGTGGGATCCCCCCCCTCCCCGTTTGGTGCGCTGTGCTCCCCTTGGTTCTGGGTCTCTTCTCCGATTTTGTGTGTGCATGTGTGGGCGACTGGCACGAGTGTCTGGGTGCTTATTGTTTTAGTTGGGTGTCTCCGCCCCAGCCCTTAGCTCCAACACACCGGTAAGCCTCAGTATCCATTTTTTCCCATTAGTTTCCCCTGAGTGAATGGTGTTTTTACTGTGTGTTTTAGACCATTTTTGTAATAAAGTACATACATAATTCCTTCACAAGTGAAATGTGTCTCTTGCCTTGAGTAAAACGAACCTGTGTGTCCTTAAGGTGGCTGGGACTCAAAACTACTTCCTGGGGCGAAATTCCCCAGGTGGCGTTGTCGGTGACTGTTCTCTCCATGATAATATAACCATACACAGACTTCTCTATAACTCCCCCGGCCACAAAACTGAGGAATCAATGAGTCATTGGAAATTGTACATTTTCCAATCATTTTCAAACAATTTAACAATAATACTTAATACTGTCTATCTATCTGTCTTGCAGTTGGACAAAGTGGAAAAACTCCTGGGAGTCAAAAGACAACATTCAAAGCTAACATCCTGAAATAGACTGTTACTGTGTCATATTGATTTTGTTATTGTTGCTGTGTTGTATGGCAGTTATGGAGACTGACAGGGGATCATGCCATATTGTGGAAATCAAAAATGTTCAAGTATAGACATGTTTCTTTTTTAATTAATTTTTATTGTTTGATTCAGACTGGTATTTAATTGATGACAAGTGAAAATCAGTTATTATATATTCTTTGATATAACTTCTTTATGATCTGTTTTGCTTGATCTTTGAGGAGGCAGGCCACATGAATGATAAATGTTAATGTCTGGTAATGTTTTGAAATAAAATACCTGCCACCTGTCTCTGTCTGTCTTCATTTCCATTCAGTTCAGTTTCATGATTGTTTACGGTTAAATTAACAGCCTGAATAGGTTTGTCTTCACTAAAAAAAGGTGAGGGGTTAACAGACAACTTCATCCAATCACACCCATTACAGTAGCTTAGCCAGCATAAAAGACAAGCCCATGTCATCGGGAAGTACATTCTTACCCATCAGCTGAATTTTTGTGCTTTTATTGCTTGTAAACAGCCGTAGGAACTTGCTGGATATCGGCTTTCAACACAAGCTGACCATCCGCAGCGATTTCCAACACACTCACTACATTCCGGACGAGATAACGAGACCAGCGGGATCTCCGTGGATTGTTATCGGGTCTGGCAGGCGACGCAGACGGCGTCGCGAGAGGAAGCAGAAACGGGGCTGTAGGGCTGGCCTGCTGGCTAAGCTAAGTAAACAGCCACTCAAACCTCCGCTGCCAAGCCTCTATCTCTCAAACGCCAGATCCATGGTACACAAAACGGACGATTTGGAATAACAGCTGGCTGGAAATCGCTACGTTCAAGAATGCTGCATGCTCATCATCACAGAGACATGGCTACACGCACAAATCCCCGATTCATCAGTGCAGCTAGCAGGCCGCACGCTACACAGATGGGACAGAAACAGCGATTCCGGGAAGAACAGAGGAGGGGGGCTCTGCATCTACGCGCATGAAGGTTGGTGCAACAATAGCACTGTATAGGACAGACACTGTTCTCCTGACTTAGAGTTCATGTCGGTGAGATGCAGACCATTCTTTCTGCCTGGAGAGCTAGCTGTTGTTGTCATCACTGCAGTCTATATACCACCGGACGCTAATGTAAAAACAGCTCTCTCTCTGCTGCTAAATGCTATCAACAACCATCAGCGTGCCTATCCAAATGGGGTTCACATCATTGCAGGGGACTTTAATAAGGCAAATCTCAAACATGTTTTACCAAAATTCCATCAACATGTGAAGTGCCCAACAAGAGGGGAGAAGACTCTGGACCATGTGTATTCTAACATCAAGCATGCATATAGAGCCATACCCCTCCCCCACCTGGGCCAGTCAGACCACCTCTCCCTATTTCTCACCCCCGCATACACCCCCAAAAACCATGGATGACCAGCCAGGTCCGCACGCTCCTCCGGGCCCGTGACGTAGCCTTCAGATCGGGTGACAGAGCACTATACAGCGCTGCTCGCGCCAACCTGAGGAGAGGCATCAAGGCCACCAAAGCGAAGCACAAGAGGAGGATAGGGGAGCAGCTCAACTACCCCCGGCAGGTGTGGCAGAGTATACAGTCCATCACCAACTACAGAGGCTGTGCTGCGACACCCGGGGACCCAAATGTGGCACTGGCAGAGGAGCTGAACAGCTTCTTTGCCCGCTTTGAGTCCCAGGCACAGCACTCAGCCCCACCACCCCAACCCCTTCTACAACCCACACCAACCTCCGCCACCCCACCACTCACTCTTGAGGCTGAGGATGTGAGACGGGCGCTCCGTGCTATTAACCCCAGGAAGGCTACAGGCCCGGATGGAGTACCAGGGAAAGTGCTCAAGGCATGTGCCGACCAGCTAGCACAGGTCTTCGCTGACATTTTCAACCTGTCACTGAAACAAGCCATCATCCCAGCCTGTTTAAAATCTGCCACCCTAAAAAGTCACCTACAACTAGCCTCAATGACTTCCGTCCCATAGCACTTACCCCAGTCATCACAAAGTGCTTTGAGAAACTGGTCCTGAAACACATCAAAACCTGTCTCCCCTCTACCCTAGACCCACATCAGTTTGCATACCGGTCAAACAGATCCACTGAAGACACAATAGCCATCTCCCTCCACTCTGCGCTGAGCCATCTGGAGAAACAGGGGAGCTACGTCAGGATGCTCTTCATCGACTACAGCTCAGCCTTCAACACAATAATACCGGACATTCTGATCCCCAAGTTAGCCAACCTGGGGCTGCCACGATCCACCTGCTCATGGATTAAGGACTTTCTAGTCAACCGACCACAGCAGGTGAAACTGGGCCACCACCTCTCATCCGCCCGCACTCTCAGCACCAGCTCCCCCCCAGGGCTGTGTGCTTAGCCCACTTCTCTACTCGCTCTACACATCTGACTGCAGTCCTGTCCACCCAGAGAACATCATTATCAAATTTGCTGATGACACAACGGTGGTGGGGCTGATAACAGGGGGGAACGAGGCGGCCTACAGAGATGAGGTCCTGAAACTTGGTGAGTGGTGTGCAACTAACAACCTGGCACTGAATATCACCAAGACTAAGGAATTGATCCTGGACTTCCGGCGGAACAGAGCCGCCCCTGCCCCCCTGTACATCTACGGCGAACGTGTGGAGCGAGTGGAGTCCTTCAAATTCCTCGGGGTCCACATCTCTGCAGACCTCTCCTGGTCAGTCAACACCTCAGCTCTGGTCAAAAAGGCCCAGCAACGACTACACTTCCTGAGGGTGCTCAGGAAGCAGCAACTACATACAAGCCTGCTGGTGACCTTCTATCGTGCCACCATCGAGAGCCTGCTGACCTACGCTGTGTCAGTGTGGCACTCCAGCTGCACAGAGGCTGACAGGAAGAGGCTGCAGAGGGTGACAAACACAGCACAAAAAATCATCGGCTGCCCTTTGCCTTCCATTACCTCCATCTACAACTCCTGCTGTCTCAGCAGGGCCAGGAACATTCTAAAGGACAATACTCACCCCGGTTTCCATCTCTTCAACCTGTTGCCTTCTGGCAGGCGTTACAGATCCATATCTGCCAGAACAAACAGACTCAGGGACAGTTTCTTCCCCAAAGCTGTCACCATTCTGAACTCAAACTTGCACTGAAATCTGACATAATCATTTGCACTGAAATTATACTACCTCTGTTTTATTTGTCTGTCTGGGTACTGTAGTAGTGTTTGTTAGTTATAGTTTCTTTTTTTACGTATTTATATTGCGCTGGGTGCACTTTTAACACTAGAAGTCCCAGCATTTTTTGCTCTACCTATAAAACCCAGAGGGCAGCCGATCGGCTGGAAGGCTTTTAGCTAATATCCTAATCACCTGTGAACCCTCCTTTTGCTATGTAAACCAGGCAATCACTGGGGCACCACAGGAGGGGACATGCTGAGCCACTTCAAGGAAACCCGTGGGGAGGGGAGGGGGAGTGGGCCCAGAGAGTTTATGGGGGAGAGGGTGGCTGTTCACTTCTAACCTGGCAACACCTTGAGACAGAAACTGGTTCATCCCAAAGACAAAACACCTTGACATAAAATGGGGGAGGGGAGAATCGGAGAGGAGCAGGATTGCTGGGGGTTTGGAGGCCAGAGTGTGTGGGGGAGGGAGGCACACCTGAGGGCTGTGAACTCATTTGCTCTGTCCGGGCTGCTAACTGACTGTCTGTCTTTCACCAGTTTCACCAGGTGGCAGCCTGGGCAGAACAAATGAGCTGAATCAAAATGTAATATATGTAGAAGGATGTAGAAGTTGTCAGGACCCTACAACACTGGGCTTCCAACATCCGCACCAGACACATAGGAAAAGTAAAAGAACAGAACCACATCAAAAAAGCACTCAAAATCTGTGGTTATCCCAACTGGGCCTTCATGATATTTACACATATTTACAAATAATAATAAAAAAAATGCATTATCAGGATACAGTGTTAGAGAGTGGAAGTGAGTGAGACTTAGACTTAGAACTTAGACTTAAAACTTTATTGATCCCTTTGGGGTGACTCCCTCAGGGAAATTTGAGTTTTCTGCAGCAGCAAGCACACAGAGCAGTTTGCAGACAAACAACAGCAGTGGTTTGCAAATAGTTATAGAAAAAGTGATTGAATAATAAAATGGTGAACATTAATGAACGGTGAACTTCCTTTGAGTGGGATTAAAATAAGCTGTAGTAAAACTCTAGTAGGGAAAAATAAACAGTAAGTAACAGTGAGTGAGGTGAGTACATTTCAATAATCACGCACAATGCTGGCACTGCCAAGCCATCTCCTTTCTGCATGCCTCCCGGTGCATGCTTGATAGAGCACATATGCATTCAGTGCTGCCATATCAATCATGTTATAGAACACAGTGACTGGCCAGCGCCGTGTTCCTGTGCGGACAGTGTACTCCCGCACCATCTGGTCCATCACATCAACGCTGCACTTTGTGGTGTTGTAAAGGGTGACAGTGTTTGGCTTCCTTTTGGTGGTATTCTCAGTCTGAACCACGCTGTGTATGCTGCTGAGAATGTAGACTGTCTTCTTCCGTTTGGGCGCATACACCATCAGCGTGGCACCAGTGGTTGAAAATACCTGAGTGGTGAATTCATCGCGGTCCCTCTGTCTTGTTGATTGTGGAATTTCTCGCCGAATCCTGTTGACTGTGCCGATAATGGTGGTTTTCCGGCTAAGCAGTCGTTGTGCAAGTGACAGCGATGTAAAGAAATTGTCCGTGGTAACATTTCTGCCCTTGTCCAGGAATTTCGGGACATAGTTGCAATGATCTGGGGGTTTCCCAGGTTTGCTGACCAGCAGTCACGCAGTGATGGAACCTTGGTCAGCCCCCGCAAGATGACAATAGCAATAAATGCCATTAGTTCAAGGAGGGCCATGAACCAGTCCACATGCTCCGTTTGCTGTGTGTGTTCAACAGTACAGTCTCGAATGGAACCAAGCATTTCCAGAGTGGTAAAACTTGTCCCCACCTGTTCTTCACACTACACTGTGCCATCTTTCGCCCGTCTCTGTCCGATCAGTCCCCACCCGAGCTTACTGTTACTTACTGTTTATTTTTCCCTACTAGAGTTTTACTACAGCTTATTTTAATCCCACTCAAAGGAAGTTCACCGTTCATTAATGTTCACCATTTTATTATTCAATCACTTTTTCTATAACTATTTGCAAACCACTGCTGTTGTTTGTCTGCAAACTGCTCTGTGTGCTTGCTGCTGCAGAAAACTCAAATTTCCCTGAGGGAGTCACCCCAAAGGGATCAATAAAGTTTTAAGTCTAAGTTCTAAGTCTAAGTCTCACTCACTTCCACTCTCTAACACTGTATCCTGATAATGCATTTTTTTTATTATTATTTGTAAATATGTGTAAATATCATGAAGGCCCAGTTGGGATAACCACAGATTTTGAGTGCTTTTTTGATGTGGTTCTGTTCTTTTACTTTTCCTATGTGTCTGGTGGGGATGTTGGAAGCCCAGTGTTGTAGGGTCCTGATAACTTCTACATCCTTCTACATATATTACATTTTGATTCAGCTCATTTGTTCTGCCCAGGCTGCCACCTGGTGAAACTGGTGAAAGAAAGACAGTCACTAGCAGCCCGGACAGAGCAAATGAGTTCACAGCCCTCAGGTGTGCCTCCCTCCCCCACACACTCTGGCCTCCAAACCCCCAGCAATCCTGCTCCTCTCTGATTCCCCCCCTCCCCCATTTTATGTCAAGGTGTTTTGTCTTTGGGATGAACCAGTTTCTGTCTCAAGGGCTGCGTTCAGACTGCCAGCCAAAATCCGATTTTTAGCCCATTCAGATTTGAATCGGATCTCGATTTTGAAGTCTGAACAGTGACAGATCACATGAAATCCGATTTTTGCCAAACGGTTGCAAACCACATCCAGAGGTAGTTTCATATCGCATTCGTATCGGATATGGACAGATGCGTCTCAGTCTGAACAGCTCCCAACACTCAGATGGGTTTTGACTGTCCGTGACGTCATTTACGCGACGCCAGGCCAGAACCAATGCGCCAGACCGGGTGCCTATTTCCGTTGTGGAGGAGCCATGTTACGGCCACGGACAGTGATATTACAGCTATCACAATGGAGGAGGACTTTGAAAACAATTCGCCTTGGACAGAGGAAGAAACTGCATGCCCTATAAATCTTTACACTGACGTGACGTACATCCATCGTGTTGTTTGTTGTTGTTTTGCTTGTCGCTGTCGCAATTATATAACGTCTGACAAATACACGTGCTGAATGACGCTTCCGCTCGTTGCTACAGCAACCTATCAGACCGGTGAAGAATGTGGCCCAGTCTGAACAGAACCATATCCGATTTGGACACTTGCTAAAGGCAGTGTGAACAGTCAGCCCTAAAAATCGGATATGAGAAGGAATCAGATTTGAATCAGATCCGTCTGCAGTCTGAACGCAGCCAAGGTGTTGCCAGGTTAGAAGTGAACACTGCTCTGTGTGCTTACCCCGTCCCCCATAAGCTCTCTGGGCCCACTCCCCCTCCCCTCCCCACAAGTTTCCTTGAAGTGGCTCAGCATATCCCCTCCTGTGGTGCCCCAGTGATTGCCTCGTTTACATAACCAAAGGAGGGTTCACAGGTGATTTAGGATATTAGCTAAAAGCCTTCCAGCCGATCGGCTGCCCTCTGGGTTTTATAGGTAGAAAAGCCAAATGGCTGCTCTCTGGGACTTCTAGTGTTAAGGAGCTGCTTAAATCTCATTGTACTGTGTATAATGACAATAAAGGCTTTCTATCTATTCTAAATCACTCAGAATTGATTTAGTTTTGATCAACATTTATTGTTAAAGGCATAAGCCGTGAATCTGTAGTTACACTATAGGTGAGAACAGAAGTTACAATATTCTGAAATCAAGGAATGCCCCTGTCGCATATCCTCATTAGTGTTTTGAGATGCTGTTTTTTCACTGAAACACACAGATGTCAGAAATTGCCTATAGGACATCATAACAACGGTATGTGTAACTGATTTACTCAAAGTCCCTTGACAAATAGCTGTTGTGATGTTAGTTTTCATACAGGTTCAAGATGTCTGGTGGAATTAATTAATTGGCAAAAACAAATGAGCAGATACAATATAAATTACTAATTCAGTTGTAAATCTGTCAGATATGTTTACCTTACATGATTTTCTCATTGTTATTTAAGAAAAAAAATAAAAATCCTTATTTCATGGGCTGAGCCTGCAAAAGGCTCTTTGAATCTAAGCCTGAGCATAGCTGTGTCCATGAAATGTGAAAATCCATACTATGTTGTAGGACTATAATAAATAATCATTGGAAAGGTCTCAACCTGGGGAATAGCATGTCTGAAAAAACTGTAAACTAGATGTATCCTTATGTCGCTGATTCACTGAACATCAGATGTTGGGTGCACATTTAAACACAGGATCCAGACAGCGTTCCAAGTTCCAGTAGTTTATTTTGATGAAGTTTGACAGTTGTTTGTTGGTGATGAATGGTAGACGTGGATGATTTTGTCTATACAAAAAATAATAAAGGAAATATTATAAATCTAGAGAGTATTAAATATATTATAAGAAATTAGGTTGTCTTTACACTTACATCAATAATGCATCCACAATCACCTTTTTCTACCGGTAAAGGATTAAAGTTAGGAATGTATTATAATGAAACACAAACAATGAATAAATCAAACAATATGCAATATCAACCAAATGAATATCAGAAAGGTGAAAGCCCATACAACTCACATCCAGTATCTCTTTGTTCTCGTGGGATGGTTTGGAGGGAAAAGAGAGGGGTCAAAGGGCTGAAGGGCCGGATTATATGAGGTAGGGGGGTGTGGTCCAGGTGGGTGTGGTCAGTGATGAGGTAGTTGAGGAGGAGACAGGTGAGGTGGGGACTTTGGATTTAACAATGTCAGTTAGGGGATTGTAAATGCCTCCTTCTTTGAACTACTGACCTTTGAACCCTGACTTCTGAGAAGTTCTGAAGGGCTGTAATTCTGCATCAAAAGGGGCTATAGACAGAGGTGGCAAAAGTATTCACATTCTGTACTTAAGTAAAAGTACAGATACTTGTGTAAAAAAATACTCTGGTAAAAGTAAAAGTACTGATTCAACTCCTTTACTCAAGTAAAAGTAAGAAAGTACAGGCTCTGAAATGTACTTAAGTAAAAAGTAAAAATGATTTTGCCATTAATGAAACAATTCATCCGTGGATAATTTTGCAAAATGAAAAAGTTCTATCAGAATAATCTAGACTGAATTGACCAGATGTCCTGCATGAGCATCTGGATAATTTTTAATAATAAATTGAGGGTTACTTGGTTGTTGTTTTTAAACCGCTAGCTAGTGTTAGCTATCAAAACGATGTGTTCCCATAGCATTGCTAACATTGTAAACTAGCTTCCAAAAAATCCTCAAAAAGCTAATGATAGCAACAAAAACCACGCCATACCTAAATTATTTATTTATTTATTTTTTTCTGATTAGACCAGTAGTTCTCAAATAGTGGGGTCAGGTGGACTTTCACTGTTAGTGTCTTTATTGATGCTTGAACGATAGACAAGCCTCCAGTCACTAGGTGGCAGCAGAGCTCAAACTAATCAACAGGCTGCCTGTTCAAAACAGTAGAAGAAGAACACAGGACGCGCATCGTCGACCTTCCTTCTCTCCTCCGATCCGATAGTCCGATAGTATATACAGTCAATGGTCCGATCATATGAGTCCGATGCTCTAATCATGTCCGATCATGTCACGTGTTTTATGTCTCGTCATCCGTGGAGGTTAAAAAAGTAACGAGCCTGTTTTTCAAATGTAAGGAGTAGAAAGTACATATATTTGTGTACAAATGTAGGGAGTAAAAGTAAAAAGTCGTCAGAAAAAGAAATACTCAAGTAAAGTACAGATACCTGAAAAATCTACTTAAGTACAGTAAGGAAGTATTTGTACTTCGTTACTTGCCACCTCTGGCTATAGACATAGGACAAAGTGTTCTCGAAAGCTTATGAACTCAGCTGTGTGACTATACCTAGTGGATATAGACAGAAAGTGGGGGCACTGTTCAAGATGATAAACATATCTTTTCACCCACTTGACAATTATATACTTAAATTCTGGTCACAGAAATGTGTTTCCCACACCCTTAAACCCCCAGCTGTGTATTCATTTTATTATTTATAACCTCCTATTCTAGGAAATCACTAATCATTGTAGAAACTACAAATCCCTTGAGCTGCGACATGTAGCTTGACACCAAGTCACGTGATATTTGTAGTTTTTCGGTTTTCAAACACATGTTAAAATAGGGTTGTAAAAAAGATATATATACTGATTACATCGAATATCTAGTATTGCCGAACTAGCGATGACATTGCTTTAAACTGATATATGTTAAGAAAAAGTAACGATAGTTTATTTAAGATGTGTTTAGAACCTCCCAATATTTACGCCAAAAAGCAATACAGTTTGGTTCTCTGGCTTTATAGAACAGTAGATAGGGTTAGGATTGGTTTATCTGATTAACATATGAAATATTAACTACAGCCGAACTTGTAATGGCAGTGACTATCGTTGCTTTCAGTTAAGAAATGACACACAACACTGCATTTGAGTCATTTATTTGAAAATATTATGAAGCTTTGCTGTAACTTGGTTGAGCGGCAGAAACCGAACGCAGCCAATCCACGGCGGACAGCTATAGACAGGAATCAAATGGGTCCATCTACGTCACTGGGCTTTCCGTCAATCTCATAAGCCTTCTTTTAATAATACAGTTCACAATTACCAGGTTTAACGAATGCATTGAGTAACACGGCATTAGTAGCATTCACTTTGAGGATGTGGGTAATATTTTCACACTAATCGGCTCATTTTCTACCCCGGGATGACGACGGAGGTTGCCACCAATTCATGCCACCAATTCATATGCCACCAACCTCTTCTTCCCATGTGTCTTCTCTCTCATCAAATACATCCCACATTACCAGCCCAGGGGGCTAGCATAGCTTTAGCTGGCTATGGCCCTCACAGTCATTTGCCACCAAATGACTGTGAAAAGATATGTTTACCATCTTGAACAATGCCCCCACTTTCTGTCTATATCCACTAGGTATAGTCACACAGCTGAGTTCATAAGCTTTCTAGAACACTTTGTCCTATGTCTATAGCCCCTTTTGATGCAGAATTACAGCCCTTCAGAATTTCTCAGAAGTCAGGGTTCAAAGGTCAATAGTTCAAAGAAGAAGGCATTTACAATCCCCTAACTGACATGCTATTCCCCAGGTTGAGACCTTTCCAATGATTATTTATTATAGTCCTACAACATAGTATGGATTTTCACATTTCATGGGCACAGCTATGCTCAGGCTTAGATTCAGAGAGCCTTTTGCAGGCTCAGCCCATGAAATAAGGATTTTTTTTTTTTTTTAAATAACAATGAGAAAAATCATGTAAGGTAATCATATCTGACAGATTTACAACTCAATTAGTAATTTATATTGTATCTGCTCATTTGTTTTTGCCAATTAATTAATTCCACCAGACATCTTGAACCTGTATGAAAACTAACATCACAACAGCTATTTGTCAAGGGACTTTGAGTAAATCAGTTACACATACCGTTGTCATGATCTCCTATAGGTAATTTCTGACATCTGTGTGTTTCAATGAAAAAACAGCATCTCAAAACACTAATGAGGATATGCGACAGGGGCATTCCTTGATTTCAGAATACTGTAACTTCTGTTCTCACCTATAGTGTAACTACAGATTCACAGCTTATGCCTTTAACAATAAATGTTGTTCAAAACTAAATAAATTCTGAGTGATTTACAAGCAATATAAGCACAAAAATTCAGCTGATGGGTAAGAATGTACTTCCCGATGACATGGGCTTGTCTTTTATGCTGGCTAAGCTACTGTAATGGGTGTGATTGGATGAAGTTGTCTGTTAACCCCTCACCTTTTTTTAGTGAAGACAAACCTATTCAGGCTGTTAATTTAACCGTAAACAATCATGAAACTGAACTGAATGGAAATGAAGACAGACAGAGACAGGTGGCAGGTATTTTATTTCAAAACATTACCAGACATTAACATTTATCATTCATGTGGCCTGCCTCCTCAAAGATCAAGCAAAACAGATCATAAAGAAGTTATATCAAAGAATATATAATAACTGATTTTCACTTGTCATCAATTAAATACCAGTCTGAATCAAACAATAAAAATTTAAAAAAGAAACATGTCTATACTCGGACATTTTTGATTTCCACAATATGGCATAAACCAACGTCAGTCTCCATAACTGCCATACAACACAGCAACAATAACAAAATCAATATGACACAGTAACAGTCTATTTCAGGATGTTAGCTTTGAATGTTGTCTTTTGACTCCCAGGAGTTTTTCCACTTTGTCCCACTGCAAGACAGATAGATAGACAGACAGTATTAAGTATTATTGTTAAATTGTTTGAAAATGATTGAAAGTGTACAATTTCCAATGACTTTTTGATTCCTCAGTTTTGTGGCCGGGGGAGTTATAGAGAAGTCTGTGTATGGTTATATTATCACGGAGAGAACAGTCACCGACAACGCCACCTGGGGAATTTCGCCCCAGGAAGTAGTTTTGAGTCCCAGCCACCTTAAGGACACACAGGTTCGTTTTACTCAAGGCAAGAGACACATTTCACTTGTGAAGGAATTATGTATATACTTTATTACAAAAATGGTCTAAAACACACAGTAAAATCACCATTCACTCAGGGGAAACTAATGGGAAAAAATGGATGCTAAGGCTTACCGGTGTGTTGGAGCCAAGGGCTGGGGCGGAGACACACAAACATAACAAAAACACCCAAACTCTAATCAAACAGGCAGTTGGCAAACAATATCAATCAATAAAGAAAACAAAAATACAAATGGCCAATTGCCAGGTCTCGAAAGGAATAATGAAAAATACAAAGGAATCCACCAAACAGAATATCAAAAATAAAGAAAAATAACAAATCCAATAAACAGGCGGAATAAACTGAGTAAACTATAGAAAGAAAACAAAATAATCGAACATAAAGGGGAGTTCACCCCACTACCCAATCAACCATTAAATGTGAATCTCCTTGATGCACGAAACGATCTACGCAGGAGACACAATATAAAAGCAGCGAAAATGATGCAACGCATAAAGCACAGCATAAAGCTAACTAGAAAATTCCCGCAGGAAATTTTGAGAGTGACTCGAGGGCTGCTGCCGGGGTTATTAAAAAAAGAAAAGGAAAAAGATGTTAGCATTACCAATACTAATGTTGGCATTAACATTTGCCACGCTAACGCGCGGCGCTGACGCACTAAACTACACAGTAAATTTTGCAGTGTTAAAGTAACACTTAAAGAGTTAAATTTAACACCATTTCCGAGTGTATTTGGTCCAACTCGGAATTAGTGTTAAATTAACTCTTACCATAGTGTTTAGAATTTAGAGTTAAATTAACTCTAAATAGAGTAAAAATTTAACACTCGCTTACACTGAATAGTGTTATTGAAATTTTACACCAAAGGTTAAATAACACTGAAGAGTGTAAATATTATTCTTGGTAGAGTTGATAATTCACTCTTCTATGGTGTCAAATCAATTCTGATTGAGTTCCATTCCAGTACAGATTAACACTCTAATAAGTGTTGATATTACACACTACTGTGTTGATAATTTACTCTCTTGCAGTGAAAAACAAGCTCTTATAGAGTAAAATTCTAACACTGTATA
The DNA here is from genome assembly GCF_963514085.1 of Chelon labrosus. NCBI lineage: Eukaryota > Metazoa > Chordata > Actinopteri > Mugiliformes > Mugilidae > Chelon > Chelon labrosus. The sequence goes on along the minus strand of NW_028181677.1, from coordinate 9,160 downwards.
GTGTGAATGAAATTTGACACCATTTCTGAAAATAAATCTTAGCAGTGTTAATTTTACACTTTTGTAGTGTCAACTTACATGCAACACCATTAAGTGAGTAAAAATCACAAGTTTCCACAAAATAATGCATTTAAGAACTTTATTAGCAGCTCTCAACTATGTCAGGCTGAAATATCATCTCATCAAAACATCTCATGTAGAATACAAATCTACATTTAAAACATTGACCTTAAGTCTGCATAAAATGACAATATGGAACAACATAGAAAGAAGAATCTGTCGTTCCATACTTCAATTGTACATCAAATGGTCTGAAGTAACGCAGCTCATTTATGTTCAACATCTTTAGAACCCTGTCAGGATGCAGCCTGACCTCTGTTTCCTGTGGAGATAAGCACTGTAAAGCTGCATCTTTAGCTTGACTATGAATCTCAGAACACACTTCTTCCATAGAGGAAACAAAACTATTTACAGCAGATTGACTTAATCCGGCTGCCTTGAGTTGTGCAACAGCAGAAGCACACATATCTAGAGTGCTCCTATTGGAGTTTCTCAACAGTTCAGATGTTGTGGTTACCTCATCTTTGTTACCCGTCAGCGATGTTGTGGCTGTCTCATCTACATTAGCTGTCACCACCTCTCCTGTGCTCAAATTAACATCAGTGTCAACCTCCTGGTCAATATACTCAGTGTGTTTGGTGTTTAAATGTTTCCTAAAACCAGAAAATGTACCAAACACACATCCACATCCAGTCTGGGCACATTTAAGCCTGAGATTTTTTCCAGGTAAGTAACCATGAACTAATCGTAAATGCCTAACAAGCATATTTGAACTTGTTAACTCAGCCTGACAAACAAAACACTGCATGATAGAGGAGAAACTTCAAGCACTAATGAAGCAACCTCGCCCTAACTTCAGAGACACGAGGACTTTCCTTGACCTTGCCGACATCAATGTTGTACACTGTGGTTTGGATAAAAGTGTACATGTTGTGGAGCATGCTGTTGTATGATGTGCCAAACACAAAATGAGCCTTAAACAGTTCATCAAAGGCACCAAGAGAAGAGGTTGACCTGCAAGGTATGGCATTCTTGTCAAGAATGATGAAGAACTGATGGATTGCATTCTTCTTAACTCCAACAGCCAGGAGATAGGGTTGAGCTCTGGTGGTGATGGCATCGAGATGCTCTTGAATGTTTGTTCCACTCTGCGAAGACAAACACATGAAGATATGATTACAATTGGACAATTGTAATACATAAAACCAAAACAAAAAGAACAGAAAAACTAAATAATAATACTTTAAGTGAGACATATTCACCACCAACTAGTTGCTTAGAATACACGTTAGCATCATATTGGCTGTCAGTACTCATTACAAAGCACTTTATTAATGCCTTATTGTGCATGACCATATTCTACAACTATTAGGCAATTATATAAGATTTGTCCCTCAATAACCTCCAAAAACACAAACCTTCTTGAAGACCACAAGATGCTTCTCTGCTTGGGATGCCGAAACCTTTCCTGGTCTCTTCCGAACCTGAGCAGAGGGTGGAATCAGGTGTAGCAGCAATAAAACCGACGAAAGGTCACTGTCCCAACCTGTAACAACAATCGTGTGTTCAATCTCAACACACTTCAGTTATGCGGGCTGTCAACAAAATTCAGTGGCTCTGCAATGGCAGTAGCATTTAAATAAAAAAAAAAAAAAACAATAACGGAAAGATAGCAGTTTTATATCATCACAAGAAGTTATCCAAATCAAACCATGGGACAAACACTTCAGTGCTTTTGAAGTTTTGTTCAATATACTGCGTACATAATGTCCTCTTACATTTATCACACATCCAGATATGTAAATGTTTAGATATGATAATTATATATTCCAAGTATATGAGAGCAGCAGAAGAAGAACACGAACAATTATCTTACCAAAGTCAACATCAACTTCAGTGCCATCCTCAGGAGGATCAGCTGCCAGCAAGAGTTCTTCAAGCTCACTTGTGGATAGAAGCTTTCTGCATTGTTGGATGATCTTTTTCTTGAACATGACCGGCCACCTCTCCAGAAGCTTGCTTGAGGTATCCTCTCCAAACATCAGAATGAAATCCTGTTCAACCTGGGGTGGGGTGGTGATGGGTGACAATTTCAATTTCAGGCAACCAAAGTTAACGGGTGATAGTTATTGGGGTATTACTACAACGCCTGTCTACCGTCTTATAAAAACTATTCAACTGTCATAATGTTTTCAAAATAATGATAGATAATTACCAAGCCTTTGACGTCTTTAAAACGTGGAAAGTCAGACAGTATGTTGCTCGACTGCTGGGGGTCAAGGACCATGTTGTGGCGATACACAAACGTCAGTTTCATTTTCTTGTTGACAGTGTCCTCATCAGCTGAATGTTTCATCAATGAGATTGCTTCGTTGCACTCATCTTCAGTCAGGGCAGTCTCTGGATCGAACTCGGACTCTCGTCTGACAGTTGGTCCTCCAGACATGGCTTCACCAGATGATCCTTTGGCTGATTCTACATAACATGGGAAAATACAGTATTATAAATACTGATATCAAAAACAGTTTTAGAAACCTGGCAAACTTTTAAAGAGGTACTCTTTACTCTTTATACTGTTGTGGAAGTTTTTCCTCTGCTGCTGGTGAAGAATGAAATGGAGACTTCTGCCGGCCGACAAGGTTTTATTTTCTTTGCAAAGAAAAGGTCAATCAACACGCGAGCGGTCAAAAGTGAAGAAAGACCCCGAATGTGGGGAAACCTAAACATTTATACCTGAGGAACACCCCATTTGCATCCCTTTGTCTGCTGCAGGGGTGGCCCCACTGGGAAATGTTGCCACACCCTTTTGTCTATTGCAGGTAGCGACGCCGACCCCCCGTTGGTGTGTTTTACACTTGGAGCATCCTGCAGGATCTTGCACTTAAGCGCAAAGCCGAGTCCAGACATCACAATCCACAAAGGCAAAAGGGCCCAGTATCTCACGTTAGGAAGGGGGAGGTCGGCCATCTTGAGTGGCCGAGACAAAGAAATTAAAATTTCTATTACAATTCCCCCTTTTGATTACTGATTAATCACTAATGGTAAAAAAAAGAATACGAATAAAATAAGATAAAGTATGTGGTCACAACTTAATTATCCGACACATTAATTCACAGGGATTTTAAAATGTATCATCATGGCAGTTGTTTTGAAGAGTAAGAAACGAAGGGAAGAAAAGAAGAAAACTAAATAACGAAAACAAAAATAAAACAAAAACATTATTTACACAATGCCATCATCAAAGGGTGTGGGGTAATGATGGGAATATTGAGGCTGGATTGTGATTGTCATCTTGTCTAGTTGGTGGTTGTTGAAATTATGGAGATATTCCTCGTGTCGTCCTCTCCTTGCGCTTGTTCGTCCTCGTGTTGTCCGTCTCCGCGTCACCCGTCCTCGTGTTGTCCGTCTCCGCGTCATTCATCCTCGTGTTGTCCGTCTCCGTGTCATCCGTCCTTGTGTTGTCCGTCTCTGTGCCGTCCGTCCTCCCGTTGTTCGTCTCCGCGTCGTCCGGTTGGCAGCTGAATTCCTCTGTTGCTTCAGGGACCTTCCTGCAGTGGCTGGCGTGAATCCACGTTGCTCTCTCAGGGATCTTCAAAGCAGTATGCGTTGTCAGGAGCACCTGGAAAGGACCTCGCCAACGTTTGGAGTTCCAGTGCTTCCTTCTGAAGTCCTTTATCACCACCCAGTCGCCAGGCTGGAAGTCATGAAGCAATGTGGAAGCTGGTGGTGGAAGGGCTGATTTCACCTGTTGAGAGATTTGAGAGAGAGTAGAAGATAAGTTTTTGCAATATTGTAACATGTCATGGTCACATAGGCTGGTGGAGGGGAGTGGCCTGGTTACAGGTTCCACTCCTAGGGATGGAGGTCTGCCAAAAAGAATTTCAAAGGGGCTCATGTTCACTCTGGATCTTTTCCTCATTCTAATGTGCATTAGAACAATAGGCAGAGCCTTTGTCCATGGTAGCCCCGTTTCCTCACAACACTTTGCTAATTTTGATTTTAGCGTGCCATTTTCTCGTTCAACTGCACCTGCACTCGCAGGGTGGTATGCGCAATGTTGTCTGAGGTCGATGGCAAGAAATTTACTGATTTGGGTTATTGCAGAATTGACAAAGTGTGAGCCATTATCACTACTCAGTCTAGTTGGTATTCCCCATCTGGGAATAATTTCCGTTAACAGAGCCTTTGCTACCACTTGACTGCTTTGGTGTCTTGCTGGGAATGCTTCAACCCATTTTGACCACATGTCAACCATTACCAAGCAGTATTTCTTCCCTTCTGCTGGCGAAAGTTCTATGAAATCCATCATCAAATGTTCGAATGGTCTATCTGGTGGTGGGTGTGCAGCGTGTGAGATTGTTTTGGTTTTACCTGCGTTATGTGTTGCACAAACCATACACGATTGACAAAACTTCTGCGCATGAACTGAAAAACCTTTGGTGAACCAGTGTTGAGTTATGGCATCCAACATTCCCCCTTTTGAGACATGGTCCAACCCATGTATCAATTTTGCGAAGTGAGGAAAGAAATGTTTGGGCAGGCAAGGTTTGTCGTCAGGTCCCCGCCACACTGCTTCCTTCTGTGTGGCACCGCAGTGTTTCCACAGCGTCTTTTCTTGTGGTGTGGCGAAGGATTGCATTGCTGTAAGAGAACTTGGAATAGAGACTGGAGTTGAAACAAACAAAGGATTAAGGATGGTGGGTCGGAGTGCAGCATTTTTTGCAGCAGCATCAGCTCTTGCGTTCCCTAGAGAGACAGAATCTGAGTTGTTAGTATGGGCAAGGCAATTACAAACAGCAATTGAAGTCGGGAGCAAAATGGCATCTAGAAGAGCTGCGACCTTGTCATGATGAAGAATGGGTTTTCCATCAGATTTTAAGAATTGTCTGTGTTTCCACAGAGTACCAAAATCATGTACAACACCAAATGCATATCTAGAGTCGGTGTAGATAGTTACAGTCTTGTTGCTTGCCAGCTTGCATGCCTCTGTCAATGCTGTAAGTTCCGCTGCTTGTGCAGAATAGTGAGAGGGGAGTGAACCTGAGACAAGAGTTTCATGATTAGTGACAACAGCAAATCCAACTCTGTTGCGACCGGTTTGTGGGTCGCGGGAAGCGGATCCATCTACAAAAACAATCAAATCTGGGTTAGTTAATGGAGTTTCTTGCAGATCCGGTCTTGGGGAGCAGACCTGTTGGAGGACAGCAACACAGTTATGTTCTTGTCCATCGTCAGGTGTGGGAAAGAGAGTGGCAGGGTTTAAAACATTGCATCTTTTTACAGTGATGTTAGGCATTTCCAACAGCACAGTGTTGTATCTTAGCCATCGTGCTGTGGAGAGATGAGAAGTTTTTTGTTCGAGTAAAATCATGGACACAGCGTGAGGAACCAGGAGAGTTACATCAGAGTAACTCACAATGTCTCTGGAGGCCATGACTGCCTTTTCAGCAGCGGCCACAGCCCTGAGACATCTTGGGAGGCCTGCAGCTACAGGATCTAGTTTTGAAGAAAAATAAGCTACGGGGCGTAGTTTATTTCCATGATCCTGCAACAACACAGACGTCATGTATCCATTTTTCTCATCTACCGTTTGGGTGAAAGGTTTGGTAGGATCAGGTAGGCCCAGAGTTGGGGTGGTCTGTAAGGCAAGCTTTAGTTCAGTGAAAGACTGTTCTGCTTCAGGAGTCCATGTGATCTTATCTTTTGATTGTAGACCTTTTCCATGAATGAGGGAGGAGAGTGGAGCTTCAAGAATTGCATAGTTTGAAATGAATTGTCTACAATAAGAGCACGTGCCAAGAAATGACATCATCTGTTTTTTTGTGATGGGTTTTGGAAGATTCTGAATTGCATCCACTCTTTTTGGTGAAAGAGTCTTCCCTTCAGAAGTAATGACGTGACCTAAGAAAACAACTTTTTCCTGGACAAATTGAAGTTTGGACAAGCTGGCTTTGTGACCACCATTAGCCAGATGTTTCAAGAGTTTTACTGTGTCGGCTTCACACTGCTCTTTGGTTGGACTGCAGATCATAAGGTCATCAACGTACTGTAACAAAGCAGAGCCTGGGGAGAGAACAAGGGATTCAAGACTTTGTCTGAGAGCTTCATTGTAAATAGTGGGACTTTCACAGTAACCTTGGCATAGGCGAGTGAATGTGTAGCCTCGCCCATTGAAATTGAAAGCAAACCAGAATTGACTTTTCGGATGAACAGGAACACTGAAGAAAGCATTAGAAAGATCCACTACTGAAAAGAATTTTGCATTAGGTGGAACCTGAGACAAGATGGTATAAGGATTTGGAGCATTTGGTGCTCTGGGTTGGACTGCTGCATTTACTGCTTGCAGATCCTGGACAAAGCCATTCCGTTGGTTGATCCTTATCTCTTATTTTCTTGACAGGGAACAAAGGTGTGCGAACTGGAGAGTCATCACATGGAACAATTACTCCTGCTGCTTTAAGAGACTCAAAGACTGGTGTTATGCCGTCGATGGCTTCTTGTTTAAGTGGATATTGAGTCTTGCAAGGTCTAAAATCTGATTTTGGAGTAATGACAACAGGTTCACAGTCTTTGATGAGGCCAACATCATACTTACCAACAGCCCACAGTGTCTTAGGGACCTCCTGTAGGGCTGTAATAGCTGTTGCTTGTTCTTCGGACAAAAAAGAAAAAGATTTAGAAGTGCTTTTAGGTACCAGCTGGATTGTTCTTTGAGTGTGCACACTAGATGGTAAACTCTTAGAGTAACACTGCAGTGTTGGTGAAAAGAAAATAGATCGATCAGATGTTTCTTGCCAATCGGCTGCGCGCTGACATGATTTTATAAAAGGGCCCAAATCCTCCCAATTATCTGATGTGTGTTTTGCAAGTGTGATGTGTGGGACTGAATGGTCCATGGCGTACACGTCACATTGAGCTGGTGTGAGAGAGACTGATACAGCGCATTTATTTTGTGTCCAATAAATGTGTGTCAGTGTGAGTTTATCGAATCTTTCTCTCAACCAACCTTCCTCATATGGCTCATCAGGTCCTGGTGACACATGAGAGGTGCAATGCAGATCCTCTGGTGCCATGAAATCTGTTGTAGCTGTTAAAACTGCTTTTCTAGCTAAAGTAACAAGCTCAGATGCAGTTGGTGGCTGCAGTTTCCATTGATATGCATATTGTAGGTCTGGGGTGTGGTGAACAAAAGAGTGTGAAAAATTTGGCTCCAGATCGGAGAGTCTGTGAACTTTGATACCTTCTGGGGTTGAGATAAGACAAAGGCCTAATTTGCACATCAAGTCTCTGCCCATCAGGTTAATGGGGCAGACTTTTGAGAGCAAGAATGCATGTTTGAAGCTTGTATCTGACCCATCCATACATTTGAGTGGGACAGTGATGTTCTCTCTAATCGTTTGACCTGATGAACCAACAGAGTACACATAATCTCCACTCATTTTTGGTTTTGTAGTGAATTCTACAGCTTTTATCACAGAATGTGTGGCTCCTGAGTCAACTAAGAATGTAACATTTTGTTCTGCAATGGCCAATGTATGTTGTGGAAATTTCTTGAAATGATCAGACGTGTACTGAACATATGTTGAAACGATTACATGTCTATTGTCTGATTTCTCAATAGATTGTGTATTTGTCTGCTCAGTATGTGTGTGTGAGTGTGGTGCAGTACCTTCTTCCGGTCTCACAAGTTGGTTTGGTTTGTCAGCAGGAGTCCATCCCTCTCCGACAACCCTTAACCGCTTTCAGTCCGACTTGTCCACCGGGGTTGATGAGGTATTTTTGGGGCATTCGCGTTTCCAATGTCCATGTTGACCACAAAGGAAGCAGACATCATGTGGAGGTTTTCTTTCCCAGTGCCTGTGTCGGCCACGTTCTCTTCCTCTATGTTCGTGATCTGGTTGTCGGACTGTGTTATACATGGTCATTGCTGCCATGTGAAGCTCTTTCTGTGTTGTCTCTTCTTTTTTCCTTTTCTTTGAGAGTATTTGGTCATGGGCATGTATGGCGTGTCTGCGAAGTTCGGACAGGCGTGCATCATTCCATCCAATGCAGGAACTTTTAACAGCTGAGGCAATGTCTGGTTTTAGTCCACTTAAGAAACAGTTACAGAGATGAATTTCCCACACGCCTGGAGCATTGTTTAACCCACCAGGTGGTTGAAGGCCACTGTAGGTGTTGAATATCTCTGTCAGGCGAGTGAGATATTCATCAGGGTTTTCATTATCCCTTTGTTTGCAGGCAGTGATTTTTTCCATGTTAACTTTTACAGGAAAAGCTTGAGTGAATGCATCACAAAGAAGACGGACAACGTCTCTATAGTGGGCATTAGACTCATGTTCCCAGGTGATGTGCTTACAACGGATGTCAGCATTTGGAAATTTTCCAGATATTTTTTGCCAATCTGTGGGTTTCATCTTGGTAATGAGAAGCCTTTTTAGTTCATTTATGGTGGGTTTGAATTCTTGGCAAAATGTGGAGAATTGCTCAACAAACATTTTACCTGAAGCTGTTGGGTCTGGCAGATGCTGTGAGGCTGCTGTGATGTCAGCAGAAGTCCATGGGCGGAAAACCAGTGTTGCACCTTCTGGTCCAGATACTTCAACCATGGGCATGTTGAAGACTGCATCTTGATTTGGATGACGCAGTCTATGTGCTATTGGAGAAGGGGGTTTAGTTGTAGGGTCCTGTGATGGAATGGATACATCAAGGGCAGCTGCTCCTGAACTTGTTCTTTGTTGTGGCATGGTGGAGTCTGTTTTTCTTGTTTTGCTGGTTGCCGCGGTGTTGTATGGTGGTGGAGCTGAAGGATGAATAGGTGGGTTGCCGTCAAGGTCTGGATCCAGCTTCGAAACCGCCAACTGTGGAAACAAAGAAGAGATCTGCAAGTCCGGTGTTCTTTGTGTGTGTGAGATTTGCTTTTCGTCGGTCTCCACTTTTTTGCATGGAAAAGGAAGTTGTGTCTTCAGTGTTTTCCTATTTCGTGTTTCTGCTTCCTCTTTCCACATCTGAAGACATTCTTTCTGACCTTCCATATTTTCTAATTTTCTCATAGAAACCTTATTTTTCCTTCTCATTTCCCGTTCTTTTTCCTTCAGGTTTT
>NW_028181678.1:177500-221877 GCF_963514085.1 Chelon labrosus | reverse complement strand
GAGGAGTAGAAGAAGATAAGAGAGAAGAAGAATAAGAAGAAGAAGAAGAAGAGTAGAAGAAAGGAAGAATAAGAAGAATAATAAGAAGAATAAGAATAAGAGGAGAAAGAAGAAGAATAAGAATAAGAAGAAGAAGAAGAAGAGTAAGAAGAAAAAGAAGAATAAGAAGAATAAGAGGAGAAGAAGAAGAAGAAGAGTAAAAGAATAAGAATAAGAAGAGGAAGAAGAATAAGAAGAATAAGAAGAATAGAGGAGAAAGAAGAAAAATAAGAATAAGAAGAATAAGAAGAAGAAGAAGAGTAAGAAGAATAAGAAGAAGAATAAGAAAAGAAGAGGAAGAGGAGAATAAGAAGAAGAAGAATAAGAAGAAGAAAAAAAGAATAATAAGAGGAAGAAGAAGAAGAATAGGAAGAAGAAGAGGAAGAATAATAAGAATAAAAAATAAGAATAGGAAGAAGAAGAGTAGAAGAAAAGAAGAAAAGAATAAGAAGAATAGAATAAGAGGAGATGAGAGAGAGAGAAGAGTAAGAAGAAGAAGAAGAAGAAGAAGAATAATAAGAAGAAGAAGAAGAAGAGAAATAAAAATAAAAATTAAGAAGAAGAAGAAGAATAAGAGGAAGAGAAAAAGAATAATAGAAGATAAGAAGAAGAAGAAGAATAGGAGAAGGAGGAGTAGAGGAGAGAAGAGTAGAAGAAGGAGAATAGAAGAAAAGAAGAATAAGAAGAAGAAGAAGAATAGGAAAAAGAAGAAGAAGAAGAATAAGAGTAGAAGAAGGGTAAAAGAAGAAGAAGAATAAGAAGAAGAAGAGTAAGAGGAGAAATAAGAAGAAGAAGAATAAGAAGAGAAAGAAGAATAAGAATAAGAAGAAGAAGAAGAATAAGAAGAAGAAGAGTAGAAGAGGAGAATAAGAAGAAAAAGAAGAATAAGAAGAAGAAGAAGAATAGAAGAATAAGAATAAGAGGAGAAGAGAGAAGAAGAAGAAGAAGAATAAGAATAAGAGGAGTAAGAAGAAGAATAGAATAAGAAGAGAGAAGAAGAGTAGAAGAATAAGAATAGAAGAGTAAGAAGAAAAGAAGAAGAAGAAGAAGAAGAATAAGAGGAAGAATAATAAGAAAAAGAAGATGAAGAAGAAGAATAAGAATAAGAAGAAGAATAAGAAGAATAAGAATAAGAGGAGAAAGAATAAGAATAAGAGGAGAAGAAGAGATAAGAATAAGAAGAATAAGAAGAAGAAGAATAGGAAGAAGAAGATAATAAGAAGAAGAAGAAGAAGAAGAGTATAAGAATAATAGATAATAAGAAGAATAGAAGAATAAGAATAAGAAGAGTAATAAGATAAGAAAGAAGAAGATTAAGAAGAAGAGTAAGAATAAGAATAAGAAGAAGAATAATAAGAAGAAGAATAATAAGAATAAGAGAATAATAAGAAGAAGATTAAGAAGAATAAGAAGAGTAAGAATAATAATAAGAATAAGAAGATAATAAGAATAAGAAGAATAGATATAATAATAAGAATAAGAATAAGAATAATAAGAAGAATAAGAAGAATAAGAATAGTAATAATAGAAGAATAGAATAATAATATAAGAATAATAATAATAATAGAATAATAATAAGAAGAATAAGAGAATATATAAATAATATAAGATTAAGAAGAAGAATATTAAGAAGAATTATAATAAGAGATAAATAATAATAAGAATAATAATAATAATAATAATAATAATAATAAGATATAATAATAATAATAATAAGAATAATAATAAGAATAAGAATAATCTAATAATATTCATAATAAGCATAATAAGAATAATTCATAATAATTACTATATAATAAAAGAATAATAAGAATACTAATAATAATCATAATAAGAATAATAGTAATAATAAGAAGAATAATCATAAGAATAATAAGAAGAATAGAATAATAAGAATAATAATAATAATAAGAATTAGAATAATAATACTAATAATAATAATAATAATAAGAATAATAAGAATAATATAATAATAGTATCAGAATAATACATAATAATAATAATAAGATTAATAAGAATAAGAAAAAGAATAATAAGAATATGGTAAGGTAGTGTAATTATATAAGTCAGTAGGTGGGGAGCTGTTGATTCTATCAGGGTGTTGTACTATCAGTCTCCGTGTCAACTCCAGCTCTCAGCCCACAGTTACCAGCCACCAGCCAATCACAGGTCAGTATTAAGCTCAGCCTCCTTCACTTATGACACAGCGTGGCTAATGCTAATGCTAACACGTCTCTGTCCTTATTTCCCAGAATCCTCCAGCTCTCCTCTCAGTGACCCTCCCCAGATTTATCTCACCAGCGTCGGGGATCCGTCCTCCCTCACTCCCATCATCGGTCTTGGCCCTGTAGGGGGGGCGGTGAGTCCGGTCCCTCCTCCCCATGTCTCACTGGGCCCCCAGGGGCCACAGCAGGACGACTTCCATCCTCACCCCCACACCGCTCCTCACCCGTCTCACCCACCTGTCTTCGTCATCATCAACCCTTCTCCCCCTCAGCAGCAGCAGCAGCAGGCAGCCATGACGCCTGCTCCTCCCTCCGTCGCTCCTCCTCCTCCGGTCGTCCGTCCTCCTCCTCCCCCCATCATCATCAAGGAGGAGAACCTCCCATCGGAGGCGGAGCTGCTGGAGATGGTGAGTCTGGAGCGGAGACAGGCGGAGGAGGTGAGAGGAGGCGACAGGCACCATGTCCTCTTACAGGAAGCCTTTTCCTGTTGGTCTAAATACAGAGACTCCTCTGCTCCTCCTTCCAGGTCCCTCGGCTGGTCTGCAGCTCTGGAGAACCAGAACCTCCCATCACCATCGCGGAGAGCCCGTCTCCCCCCTGCATGGAGCCCGGGGTCGGAGTTCAGCCGCCAGCAGGGGAGGGAGAGCCAGAGGGGGAGTGCAAGGACACGCTAACAGGTAAAAGACAGTAATGGACTCTTTCTGCAGCTCCTCCTAGCTCCTCCTAGCTAACTGTAGCTCCTCCTAACCTCCCCGCTAACTCTAGCTCCTCCTAGCCTCCCTGCTAACTCTAGCTCCTCCTAGCCTCCCTGCTAACTCTAGCTCCTCCTAGCCTTCCTGCTAACTCTAGCTCCTCCTAGCCTCCCAGCTAACTCTAGCGCCTCCGAGCTCCTCCTAGCCTCCCTGCTAACTCTAGCTCCTCCTAGCCTCCCAGCTACCTGTAGCTCCTCCTAGCTCCTCCTAGCCTCCCAGCTAACTGTAGCTCCTCCTAGCCTACCTGCTAACTGTAGCTCCTCCTAGCCTCCCAGCTACCTGTAGCTCCTCCTAGCTCCTCCTAGCTCCTCCTAGCCTCCCAGCTACCTGTAGCTCCTCCTAGCTCCTCCTAGCCTCCCAGCTAACTGTAGCTCCTCCTAGCTCCTCCTAGCTCCTCCTAACCTCCCCGCTAACTCTAGCTCCTCCTAGCCTCCCTGCTAACTCTAGCTCCTCCTAACCTCCCCGCTAACTCTAGCTCCTCCTAGCCTCCCTGCTAACTCTAGCTCCTCCTAGCCTCCCCGCTAACTCTAGCTCCTCCTAGCCTCCCCGCTAACTCTAGCTCCTCCTAGCCTCCCCGCTAACTCTAGCTCCTCCTAACCTCCCCGCTAACTCTAGCTCCTCCTAGCCTCCCTGCTAACAGTAGCTCCTCCTATCCTCCCTGCTAACTCTAGCTCCTCCTATCCTCCCTGCTAACTCTAGCTCCTCCTAGCCTCCCAGCTAACAGTAGCTCCTCCTAGCCTCCCAGCTAACAGTAGCTCCTCCTAGCCTCCCTGCTAACAGTAGCTCCTCCTATCCTCCCTGCTAACTCTAGCTCCTCCTATCCTCCCTGCTAACTCTAGCTCCTCCTATCCTCCCTGCTAACTCTAGCTCCTCCTAGCCTCCCAGCTAGCTGTATCTCCTCCTAGCCTCCCAGCTAACAGTAGCTCCTCCTAGCCTCCCTGCTAACAGTAGCTCCTCCTATCCTCCCTGCTAACAGTAGCTCCTCCTAGCCTCCCAGCTAACAGTAGCTCCTCCTAGCCTCCCAGCTAACAGTAGCTCCTCCTAGCCTCCCAGCTAACAGTAGCTCCTCCTAGCCTCCCTGCTAACAGTAGCTCCTCCTATCCTCCCTGCTAACTCTAGCTCCTCCTATCCTCCCTGCTAACTCTAGCTCCTCCTATCCTCCCTGCTAACTCTAGCTCCTCCTAGCCTCCCAGCTAACAGTAGCTCCTCCTAGCCTCCCAGCTAGCTGTATCTCCTCCTAGCCTCCCTGCTAACAGTAGCTCCTCCTAGCCTCCCTGCTAACAGTAGCTCTGTCTCTAATGAACTTGTGGGTGGAGCTGAGACAGACGAGGCCACGCCCTTATTTGTGTCATAATCCTTGATGTAACCTTCTCCTTCAGATGTCGCCATCCCTCCGGTGACCTCCTCCTTAGCGGTGACCTCCTCCTTAGCGGTGACTCCTCCGGTGACCTCCACCTCAGATGCAGCTCCTCCCAAACCAAAGAAGCCAAGGGGCCTGGAGCTGCCGTCCTCCCCCTCGCTCCCCCCCGGCCTGTCCCTGGACAAGGTGCTGTGTTTGTGTCCGTCAGTTGAGATAGTGAAGTGATGGTGGCGTGAGCGTCTGTGATGAAGGGCTGACCGTGTGTGTCCTCTGCAGGTTAATGCAGCTGTTAACAGTTTACTGGCTCCTGGCTCAGCCACCAACACCCTCACCCCGACCGTCATCACCTCCCACGCCCTGGTAAGAGGAGTTCTGTCACAGCTAAGCTAACGTAGCATGACGAGCTGATGTGTAACGTTGTGGTTCTGTTCCTGATGCGTCCTCGGTGTCCGTCCAGACTCCTGTCCTGTTGACTCCCAGTCCTCTTCCCTCCACCATCCACTTCTGGAGCACGCTCAGTCCCATCGCTCCTCGCTCGCCGGCCAAGCTGTCGTTCCAGGTAATACACCGACAGTCGTCCTCGATGGTGACGAGTTGGTCCATGAGACGTTCAGACTCTGGATGATGTTAAACACACAACTCTACTAATAATAAAATCACAGCTGAGAAGTTCAACATTTGATTTCTTCATATTTTAGATCAAGTTAATTTATTCTGACCCTGACAGAGTTGGGTCATTAAATACCTTTAAAAGTTCCATCTATCATCATTTAACTGTAATAACAGTGAAGCTTGGATCAGCTTTTCATTAGTTTCACAGTAAAAACTGAAGCTGTTTTATTTAACAGGACGAAGCAGAGATGAGGATGATGATGATGATGAGGATGATGAGGATGATGAGGATGATGATGATGATGAGGATGAGGATGATGATGAGCAGCAGATATAAAACACAGCTTCAACATAAACAGTTATTTCTTCCTCAGACACTTTGTCGCCTCCTTCTGGAGCAGATGAGAACTACAGCAAATAGAACCTGATAGAACCCAAACTGACCTGCAGAGAACGTCCTGCTGGTCCCAGGAGGGTTTAGAACCAGTGACCATGTTTTCATGTTATAACTTGTTCCGTCCTCTCTCTGTGTCCTCGTCCAGTTTCCCTCTAACGGCAGTAATCAGATCCACATCCCGGCTCTTAGTGTCGACGGTCTCTCCACCCCCGTGGTCCTGTCCCCCGGGCCCCAGAAGCCCTGAGTCCCTGCCTGGCTCTCTGACTGGGCACGCCCTGGCCTCGCGGTCCCCTCTCCTCAAACCTGGGACCATGAAGCATCTGTGGCTGAGAGCGTCCTTCAGACCGCGTCAACGTCTCAGCTGGACGCCTGCACTCGTCTCCAGAGGACGCTGATGCTTCTCTGGACTTGAACGCATCAGGAGGAGCAGAGTTTATTTTCCTACCAAGGGCTGCAGCGAGCGCTTTGACTGTAGAGGGAGGAGAACCCGTGCTCTGTTTGCTGTGACGGCGTCTGTGGTGACACCGGCTGATCTCAGACCTTCTTGTTTTTTAAAGTGTTTATTTATTCCTGGTGTCGGTGCAGCTGACGGCTCCTGACTGCACCGGCTGTGTTTCATTCATGAACTCTGACTTTTAGAGCCGTTAAAGTCTTTGCTTTGCTCTTATTGGCCGTTTCTAAGGCCACGCCTTCTCCAGTTATGCATGGCCTGTTATTGGACGGCTCACCAGGAGGTTTCTCAGCCAAGTTATTCCTCTCTACATGTGACAGAGTTTCAGACTCTGTTTGTGTTTCAAGGTTTTATTGAGGATCACATTCCTTCGATGTTTGTTACTGACTTTATTCTGGTTGAGATTGTTTCAGACGAGCAGCTCTGACCGACCACGACCTGCTCCTGAGGCGGAGGCGTTTGATCGGTTCATTCTGGACCTGACACAAGATGAACCGTCTGATTGATTTTCTCCTAATCAATGAATCTTTCAGCAGGTTGACAAAAAAATCTGAATTCTCAACACAAGTTCTCGCTTGAAAACTAAAATGGCAGCTGAGTGACACTGATCTGGTCTCTAGAGTCCAGGTTAAACAGGTCCAGGTGTGAACACTGATCTGGTCACTAGAGTCCAGGTTAAACAGGTCCAGGTGTGAACACTGATCTGGTCTCTAGAGTCCAGGTTAAACAGGTCCAGGTGTGAACACTGATCTGGTCTCTAGAGTCCAGGTTAAACAGGTCCAGGTGTGAACACTGATCTGGTCTCTAGAGTCCAGGTTAAACAGGTCCAGGTGTGAACACTGATCTGGTCACTAGAGTCCAGGTTAAACAGGTCCAGGTGTGAACACTGATCTGGTCTCTAGAGTCCAGGTTAAACAGGTCCAGGTGTGAACACTGATCTGGTCACTAGAGTCCAGGTTAAACAGGTCCAGGTGTGAACACTGATCTGGTCTCTAGAGTCCAGGTTAAACAGGTCCAGGTGTGAACACTGATCTGGTCTCTAGAGTCCAGGTTAAACAGGTCCAGGTGTGAACACTGATCTGGTCTCTAGAGTCCAGGTTAAACAGGTCCAGGTGTGAACACTGATCTGGTCTCTAGTGTCCAGGTTAAACAGGTCCAGGTGTGAACACTGATCTGGTCTCTAGAGTCCAGGTTAAACAGGTCCAGGTGTGAACACTGATCTGGTGTCAGTCCACATGTGGAGGTGGTCTGATCTGAGGAAGAGGAGTTTAACTCATTCATTCATCCGTCACATGAACCTGGAGGAAGCTGAGCTCTCATCTGTGGAGTTTTCAGATTTAAGGAACTCGTTATAAAACTGAAGCAGCTCTTTCCTGTTTTAATCTTCTTCTTCTTCTTCTTCTTCTGCTGAAACAAACCATCCAGGACATTTATCTGCTTGAAGAGAAGAAGACGAGTCACTTCCTGGTTCCAACTTTTCTTCAGACTCTTTGGTCCAATCACTGACGTCAGATCTGCTTTCAGATTCTTAATTTAATTAAGACGTCCACGCTCTAGGGGGCGCCGCACAGACTGAAGCTCTCGACCAATCATGTAATAGAGAGGCTGGTTGCCATGGAGACCTTGTGTTGAGAACTTGTCTCTTAAATCTTTGTCCTTCTAGATCAGGACGTCCGAGCAGTGAATCAGCTGGTTCTTCTAAAAAAGACTGTTGTTGTTGTTGTTGTTGTTCTTGTTGTTGTTGTTGTTTATCTCTGACACGGTTGCCACGGTAACCTGACATGACTGTTGCCAACCTGCAGGTTGTTGTTGTTGTTGTTGTTGACGCTGTAAACGTGTTTCTGTGAGATAACGCAGCTACACACACACACACACACGCACACACACACACACACACACAGTTCTATCTTTGTGAGGACATCCTAACTCTTATTTTGCTAAACGTGGCCAGCTTTTATTGTGAAGGAGTGACAGGAAGTGTTTCGTACGACCAAACTAAAGCTGGACTCAGACCAGATCATCTTGTGATGTGACACGTTGACAGACTCGTGTTTATTGTTCAGTACCTTCATCACGTGCTAGCTTCTAGGCTAACGTTAGCTAGCATGCTACTGTAGACGATGCTTTGTTTTCTTCTTCTCTTAATTTGATTGGCTCTTCAGTTCGTGTTTTCCCTGGGATCAGCTGCAGGTTGAGGCCACGCTGAGACGAGATCGTCTGTTAAGATTCTCCTTAGGTGTGTGAGATGTAGCCAGATGTGAGAATCATGTCCAACCTGTCTGTCCTCACAAAGACACATAACTACACACAGACGATCGATCATGTGGTCGAAGCTGAACTGACACCAACTAAAGCTCTTATTGTGAAAAGCTGGGCTCAGCTCAAAGCCTGACGTGTTTCTGACTGTTCCCTCGTCTCCAGCATGAATCTATTTTTCTATCAGACGTCTTTATATCGTGAGCGACGAAGCCTTAAAGACGACCACGAGAAGAGACACAAGCCATTTATGGAAGGTCCCACATCGTTCACCAGCAGAGCATCACGAATGTCTTTATACTGATTAGTCACAGCGTTGCATTCTGGGTAATGTCCAGGCTGTAAAAAGCGATCAGACGTTGGTCGAGCATCGATCTGTTCACGACTGAAGCTCCGCTCACGACTCCTTTCTGTTTGAATCAGAAACGTTGTTGTCACGGTAACCGTTGACATCCGCCTGAAAGGAAGGAAATAAAAGTAAATGTTTTCTGCTCGTTAGATTGATCTGACGCTCACGTCTTCGTTGTGTCGTCTCGTTAGAGCGTCCAGTCGATCAGAGACTTGTTTGTTTTGAGTCCTTTCAGATTTGGGGGGTTTTATTTTGAAAGTCTAGCCCAGTTCCTGACAGCATTGTTACTTCCTGTTAGATGTCTGGGGTTTTATTGTGGGGCTGAACTTTCAAAATAAAATCTCACAAATGTGTCAAAGGAGATTCTCAAACAGATGTTTTACCCAGACGGATGAAGGACGTCGTCTCCTGACACATGTCTCCGTCTCCGTCCTGATCATTGTCCTCCTGCGATGTGGGCGGAGCTTCAGTCGTCTGACTCGTGCTTGAAGCAGCTGCTCACGTCTGCGATGTGGGCGGAGCTTCAGTCGTCTGACTCGTGCTTGAAGCAGCTGCTCACGTCTGCGATGTGGGCGGAGCTTCAGTCGTCTGACTCGTGCTTGAAGCAGCTGCTCGCGTCTTAAAATGTTTCACGATCGCTTGGTTTTGTAGAAGCAGATGTTTTCAGGGAGGGAACATCTGCCCTGGAGCGCTCTGTCTGATCAGCTCTCTGATTGGTCGCATGTGAGCTGGGACTCTGATTGGCTGGAGGCATGGCTGCTTTTATTCTGAAGTCACAAGTCACAGGAAATGAGCTTCACACCGACCACCTTCAAAATAAGATCCTTTTTTCCTGACAGTGACCTGTTAGATGAAGAGCTGCTCGTCTCCAGCCTCTCAGCTCTAAAGAAATACATGTCCCATGATCCTTTGCGGCAGCTTGAGCTCAGACAGGAAGCTCCCAGGTGTGGTGGCTCCGCCTCCTCCAGATTGACAGCAGCAGGTTTGTGTTTGTACATAAATATATCTGAATCTATATATTCTGTACCATGTGACCGGCCTGACCAATGGGCTCTATGACGTGTTCAGATCTTTCTGGCCCCGCCCCTCCTAGGCCATGATTGGCTGATGGAGTTTATTGATGTAAAGGGGCGGGGCCTATTTTTATTTTTCTGAGACTTCTTCATGTTCTTTACTGGAAACATTAAAAACTAAAGATATTTTATGGACACTGTGTCTCTGTCTCTGTGAGGACCTGACCCCTGACCCCTGACCCCTGACCCCTGACCTACAGCCAGTCATGAACAGGTTCAACCCTCAGAACACCTGAAAGAGTTTAATAAACTGAATGTTCATAATTAGCTTCTTGTCACCATGACAACCACACCCAGAACCAATCAGATTCCTCCTCATCTTCATAGAAGCAGTTTATTTAATAAACAGTTTTTATTTTTTGACAGACTAATAAATAGTTGGTTCCTCTTCGTCACTTTAATTAAAACAGAACAGAGATGAACTCATTTAAAGGCTGATTGTGTTTTAGTTTGATGGAGTCATGTGACTCAGTGATTCAGCTCCAGTAAATGTTCTGAGTCAGTTACTGTCAGCGATGAAGAGGAGGAGGAGGAGGAGGAAGAGGAGGAGGAGGAAGAGGAGGAGGAGGAGGACGAGGAGGAGGAGGAGGAAGAGGAGGAGGAGGAGGAAGAGGAGGAGGAGGAAGAGGAGGAGGAGGAGGAGGAAGAGGAGGAGGAGGAGGAAGAGGAGGAGGAGGAGGAGGAGGAGGAGGAAGAGGAGGAGGAGGAGGAAGAGGAGGAGGAGGAGGAGGAAGAATTAGAACCAGTCAGTTGAGTGAGTTTTGATCAGTTTAACTTCACTTTTAAAGTTTGAACAGATTCTTCTTCGGTGGTGTCTGAGACCAGAGGAGGAGGAGGAGGAGGAGATGAAGAGCAGACTGTCATTAGGTGAATCTGGAGCATTACGTCATGTCAGCATCCCCCTCCTCCCCCTTCTGTGCAGCATCCGGGCTCTGATTGGTCGCTCTTCCAGCTGCCTGGCTCCTATTGGCTGAGGAGGAGTCAGCTGCTGCGGACCTGACAGAGGACAGGACGGACAGGGAGGGATGCTTCGGATAAAAGCGGCGGCAGGACTCGGTCCCGGATCATCTGGATCACTGAACCCTCGGTAGACCGAGCCCTCGGTAGACCGACCCCGGACAGACCCCGACCCCGGACCCAGAGGGACCGAGGCCGGCCTGCGGTGCCGCTGCGGCTCGGAGCGGTGGAGCCGGAGCAGCGAGGCGAGAACACGGAGCCCAGCGGTGAGTGTCCGGAGCCGGCGGCTCAGAGAGAGAGAGGCCGGGGAGAGGAGGATGAGACACCGATGGACACATGGACCACTGTCACGTGTTCATGTGTCCATGTGTCCACTGAACAATCAAACTGCTGCTAAAAATAAAACTAGTGGGACACTCAGCAGCGCCCCCTGCTGTCCGCTCTCAGCCTGGAGAACCATGTTTACTAGTGGTTGGCATAGCATAGCATAGCATAGCCTAGCATAGCATAGCATAGCATAGCCTAGCGTAGCATAGGCCTACAGCTATGTGTCTCCATGTCAACTTTGTCCCATCCTCCATCTTGGATCAATAAATGATTAATTATTATTATTATTATTATTAATATAAAACTGATCCTTGATCCTGTTTCACTGATGAGACACTGGTCTCCTGGTCTTCTTCATCATTTCCTCCTCCTCCTCCTCTTCCTCCTCCTCCTCCTCCTCCTCTTCCTCCTCTGAGTTGACTTCTTGTTGCGTAATAATTTTATTCTCAATGAATGTAGGTCACAGAGTTTCTCCTCTTCATTCTCATGGTTTCCACGGTAACTCTCCTTCATATAATCACTCTTCTTCTTCTTCTTCTTCTTCTTCTTCTTCTTCTGTGACCAGTTTCTAAACATTCCTCTCCCTCCAGTCTTGTTATGGACTTTTTCATCAGAAGACACTATTTGACAGGAGGAGACACATCTGTCCTCACATGTCCTCATCCGTCCTCACATGTCCTCGTCTGTCTGACGGTAAATGTCAGTTTATAATAATTGTTAATAATTCTCCAGTCCCTTCAGTCTGAAGACATCTGCGTTGCTGCTCTGCCTACATGTACCAGGATGCATTGCAACATGTCTAGACTCAGATCCAGAGTTACCTGTTCACCTACAACGGGCTGGAAACAAACTGAAGGACAAGAAGACATCTGAGGTTTATCTTCTGCAGCTGCAGCCTCCACTTGTCTCTGCTGGTTCAGGTCTTCCTCTGTCCACCAGGACGAGTCAGCTGATACACACTGACAACAACAACAACAACAACAACAACAACCTCTGCGGGATGAAAGTCCACCACCAGGGGGAGCTCACTGGTCAGAGTTTAGGATCCGCTACAGAGATTTAGTTCAGAGAAGAAGAACCATGTGACCCACGTCAATCCAAACACCTGGATGTGTTCTGGCCCCGCCCCTTTATTCAGGAGGTGACTGGTGTGGACTTGGTTCAGCCAGGTATCCCAGAATGCATTTCAACTACGCTGCTGGTTCCACAGAGAATTAAAGTCTGAAGCTGGGACATAATAACACCAGTCACATGAGTCTTATTTTGAAATCTGTGGACTCTTATTTTGGTAACAGGATGCAGGATGAAGCTGGTCAGGTCTCAGCTGTCTTTGTGAGGACCGCTGGTCTCCTCCAATCACAGCAGCAGGAGGTTAACGAGGCGCTCAGAGCTCGTTAAATAATTAATATCACCTCATCACTATTCCATCTGCTGAGGAGGAGGAGGAGGAGGAGGAGGAGGAGGAAGATGTTTCTGTTGACAAGGAGGACCAGGCGTCTCCATCTTTGTCTGACTCTCCCTGGACTGAGTTATAACTCTGTCTTTATGTCCTTCATCACCAGAGACCTGGTTCCTCTGAGGATGAAGCTTCCAGGGTTCAGGTCTAATCTGAGTCTTTGTCTCTAAAATAAAACAGATGTTAACATGTGAGAGTCTTTCCATCTGGTTCCAACATCTGGATCATGTCTCCAAGTCAACCAGCAGCTGTTGATGGTTCTGATCCAGCGGTAGGTAGAGATCCATTAGAGACTCATGAACTAACCACGGGGCCTTTCTCCTGGCTGCTGTCACTACATTTCCCATGATGCTGTGGCTGAATGTTGTGTCTGGACTCAACAGCAGGTGGAGGATCATCAGTCTGTGATCTGCTGCTGTTTGCTGCTTCACACACACACACACACACACGCAATTAAAAAGCTTTTATTTTGAAAGGATCCAGCGTTTCATTGAACACTGAGACTTTTTTAAAGCTGCAGACGTTGAATTTGGGACACAGAGTCTGGACCAATCACAGAGCAGCTCAGAGGTCAGCCCCTCCCCTTTATCCTCTGATGTCACTTCCTGGCTGGTTGCCATGGCACCACAGGCAAAGTGTGCCTATTTCCAACAACAGTAGCACAGCTGTCCGTTCACATTAACAGAGTGTGTGTGTGTGTGTGTAGGTGTGTGTGTGTGTAGGTGTGTGTGTAGGTGTGTGTGGGTGTGTGTGTGTGTGTGTCACCCATGTTGTGAGGACCTGGTTTAAGGTTTGTTTAATTTCAGATTAATTAATTATTTTCAAATTAATTCTAAAACCAAATAATCTAATGAGGATAAGAGATTTGAGGTTAGTTCAGGTCATGCGATGTCCTCAGAATGAGCTGTGTGTGTGTGTGTGTGTTGTTTTATCTTACCATTAGCTTAGCATCAAGTATTTCACTAAATGCTAAGCTAGGCTAACATCATAAATCTAAGTAAACGTGTTCCTTTCTTTCAGCGACCTCCTGGAGGACGTTGTCGTCATTGTTCATCCTCTTTGCTCCACCTCGCCCCAGTGCATCATGGGATCTGCAGTCCTCTCCGTGCTTCTCTTCTCTCTGCTGACATCATCAGTGTGTGCTGCGGTGGGCGGGGCCAGTCCAGGTAAAGATGGTTTTTATTGGAGCATAGAGACACATGACCGTCTGCACATGTGTCAAACAGGGTCTGTTGTGTCCTGTAGGGGACCCTGTCCTGTGTCCTCTGCAGTGTGTCTGTGAGACACGGCCCTGGTACACCCCACAGTCTGTCTACCACCAGGCCAGGACGGTGGACTGCAACGAACTGCACCTGCACAGAGTCCCAGCTAACATCTCAGCTGACACACAGGTAACAACCACAGGTAACACACACAGGTAGCACACAAAGGTCACACACAGGTAGCACACACAGGTAGCACACACAGGTAACACACAGGTAACACACAGGTAACACACACAGGTAACAACCACAGGTAACACACACAGGTAACACACAGGTAACACACACAGGTAACAACCACAGGTAGCACACACAGGTGATACACACAGGTAACACACAGGTAACAACCACAGGTAGCACACACAGGTAATACACACAGGTAACAGCCACAGGTAGCACACAGGTAACACACACAGGTAACAACCACAGGTAACACACACAGGTAACACACAGGTAACACACACAGGTAACAACCACAGGTAGCACACACAGGTGATACACACAGGTAACACACAGGTAACAACCACAGGTAGCACACACAGGTAGCACACAAGTAGCACACAGGTAACAACCACAGGTAGCACACACAGGTAATACACACAGGTAGCACACACATGTAACACACACAGGTAGCACACAGGTAACAACCACAGGTAGCACACACAGGTAATACACACAGGTAACAGCCACAGGTAGCACACACAGGTAATACACACAGGTAGCACACACAGGTAATACACACAGGTAGCACACACATGTAACACACACAGGTAACACACAGGTAACAGCCACAGGTAGCACACACAGGTAATACACACAGGTAGCACACACATGTAACACACACAGGTAACACACAGGTAACAGCCACAGGTAGCACACACAGGTAATACACACAGGTAGCACACACATGTAACACACACAGGTAACAACCACAGGTAGCACACACATGTAGCACACATGTAACACACACAGGTAACACACAGGTAACAACCACAGGTAGCACACACTGGTAATACACACAAGTAGCACACACATGTAACACACACAGGTAGCACACAGGTAACAGCCACAGGTAACAACCACGGGTAACACACACAGGTAACACACAGGTAACACACACAGGTAGCACACATGTAACACACACAGGTAACACACACAGGTAGCACACACAGGTAACACACACAGGTAACAACCACAGGTAACACACACAGGTAGCACACACAGGTAACACACACAGGTAGCACACAGGTAATACACACAGGTAACACACAGGTAACAACCACAGGTAGCACACACTGGTAATAAACACAGGTAGCACACACAGGTAACACACACAGGTAACACACACAGGTAACACACACAGGTAACAACCACAGGTAACACACAGGTAACACACACAGGTAGCACACAGGTAACAGCCACAGGTAACAACCACGGGTAACAACCACGGGTAACACACACAGGTAACACACACAGGTAGCACACACAGGTAACACACACAGGTAACAACCACAGGTAACAACCACAGGTAACGCACACAGGTAATACACACAGGTAACACACAGGTAACAACCACAGGTAGCACACACTGGTAATACACACAGGTAGCACACACAGGTAACACACACAGGTAACAACCACAGGTAGCACACACTGGTAATACACACAGGTAACACACACAGGTAACACACACAGGTAACAACCACAGGTAACAACCACAGGTAACGCACACAGGTAATACACACAGGTAACACACAGGTAACAACCACAGGTAGCACACACTGGTAATACACACAGGTAACACACACAGGTAGCACACAGGTAACAGCCACAGGTAACAACCACGGGTAACAACCACAGGTAACACACACAGGTAGCACACACAGGTAACACACACAGGTAACACACACAGGTAACAACCACGGGTAACAACCACAGGTAACACACACAGGTAGCACACACAGGTAACACACACAGGTAGCACACACAGGTAACAACCACAGGTAACAACCACAGGTAACAACCACAGGTAACAACCACAGGTAACACACACAGGTAACAGCCACAGGTAACAGCCACAGGTAACACACACAGGTAGCACACACAGGTAACACACACAGGTAACACACACAGGTAACACACACAGGTAACACACAGGTAGCACACACAGGTAGCACTCACAGGTAGCACACACAGGTAACACTCACAGGTAACACTCACAGGTAGCACACACAGGTAGCACACACAGGTAACACTCACAGGTAACACTCACAGGTAGCACACACAGGTAACACACACAGGTAACACATATTTATGTTGTGGTTGTGTTTCAGGTGCTTCTGCTGCAGAGTAACAACATCTCCTCCATCACTGTTGAACTGCAGAGTCTGAGCAACCTGACAGAACTGGACCTGTCACAGAACCACTTCTCACAGGTAACACACACCTGACACACACCTGACACACACCTGACACACACCTGACACACACCTGACTCAAAGACAGTCCTGTAACATTCAAGCAGGAATCAGACCTAAAGTTTGTGGACACCTCTTTGTTGCTCCATGCTCCGCCCACATCCAGGTGAGCTCCATGGGTCTGTCTTCTCTGGGTCACCTGGTGACTCTGTACCTGGAGGAGAACCACGTGGAGGAGTTGGAGGACTTCAGTCTGAGGAACCTGTCCAGTCTGGAAGAGCTCTACATCAACCACAACCACATCTCCTCCATCGGACCCAAAGCCTTCGTCGGCCTCACCAACCTGCTGCGGTAACCAGCCCACGATCTTCTTCACTTGATATGAGACCGTTAGAACCTCCCAGTCACATCAGGCCCTCCATGTTCTAGTGAGGAACCACTGACCCACCAGCGCCACCTGAAGGACTGCTGAGTAGTTAGCATGTTGGTCACTGTTACCCAGCACAGCATCACAACCACATAGAGGACGTTAACTTGTCCTGGAGGAGCTCTGGACCCACCCGAGGACATCCAGAACCACCTTAATATCCCCATGACTCTAGTCCAGACCACCAGTAGAGGTCACCTAGAACCAGAACCAGAATCTCAAACACACGACTTAAAACTAAAATCTGATAATAAAACTCTGAGGACGAGACTAGGACGTTATTTGAATATCTGACCCTGTCCTGTGATTGGATAAGAGGCGTTAGCCTATCTGATCCCAGTTAGCGTTAGCGACATTTAATAGGACGACAGATAATTAATAATCTAGATATTTAAATGAGATCATTATCTTTATTATCAGATTAAATGTTGTGTCCTTGTTGCCCTCTGCTTCGTCTTGCAGGCTACACCTTAACTCCAACCGTCTGGTGGCCATCGACAGTCGCTGGTTCGAGTCCCTGCCGTCTCTGGAGATCCTGATGATCGGGGAGAACCCCATCCTGGGTCTGGAGGAGAAGAACTTCCTGCCCCTGTCCCGCCTCCACAGCCTGGTCTTGGCTGGGATGGGACTGGCCTCCGTCCCCTCCGCCGCCTTCCTGGGCCTCGACTACCTGGAGAGCCTCTCCTTCTACGACAACCAGCTCAGGTGTGTCTCAGAACCGGTCCATGTCAGACAGTGATTCTGTGGTTCCTCTATAACGCTGGTGACGTGGATGAACCGTTGTCCTGGCAGGTCTGTTCCTCGGGACGCTCTGAGCATGCTCCCTAACCTCAAGTTCCTGGACCTAAACAGGAACCCGATCAGCCGAGTCCAGCAGGGGGATTTCCAGAACCTTCAGCACCTGGAGGAACTCAGGTGAAAAGAGCACCAGATGTTCTGTTTAAGTTCCTGTTTCTAGAGGAAAGTGTCTCTGTAGAGGACAGTGTCTCTGTAGAGGGCAGTGTCTCTAGAGGACAGTGTCTCTGTAAAGGACAGTGTCTATGTAGAGGACAGTGTCTGTAGAGGACAGTGTCTGTAGAGGACAGTCTTTCTAGAGGGCAGTGTCTCTCAAGAGGACAGTGTCTCTAGAGGACAGTGTCTCTGGTTCTTATCTGGTCTTTGTCTTCAGTCTGAACAACATGGAGGACCTCCTGATGGTGGAGCGTTCCTCGTTCCAGAACCTTCCAGAGTTAGTCAAACTGGAGCTCTGCAACAACCCTCGTCTGTCCTACGTCGACCCGCAGACCTTCAGGTGACGGACGTCCACATTTGATTGTCTTGTCTCCATGTTTGAGGCTGTGGACGGACTCTCCTTACTCCTGTCCTCCTCCCTCCTCAGTGACCTGTCCTCCCTCAGGACTCTCCTCCTCCATAGTAACCAGCTCAGCCTCCTCTCCGGTGACGTCCTGTCCTCGCTGCCGTCCCTGGAGGAGGTGTCTCTTCACTCCAACCCCCTGCGCTGTGACTGCCTGTCCTCCTGGGGGCCTCACCTCGGCAACCAGTCGCACCTCAAGCTGCTGGAGTCCTCCATCACCCTCTGCTCCTCGCCGCCTCACCTGATTGGTCGGGAGCTACAGGAGGTGGTGGCGGTGGGATGGGGAGGGGGCGGGGCCAACAGCTGCCTGCCTCACATCTCCCCTCACGCCTTCCCGCCAACCATGAACGTCAGCGCAGGGCAGCCAATCACGCTGGAGTGCTGGGCCGACGCCGACCCCGCCCCTCAGTTCTACTGGGTGACGCCCACTGGAGACAAGGTGGGCGGGGCCATGAGCACTAATATAATGTGAAATATAATAAATAATATAATTCTTCATAAAACGACTCAAAACATCCAGAATGTGAGAAGATAAGGTTTTATTTGTCACGTGTTCAGTTAAACATAGAACATAGAACCATGCTGTACCTGCAGACAGCAGCAGAACATTAAAGTGAGCCAATATTACATATCATGTCCTATTTGTGTCCAGTATCTGCTGTGACCTCCTTGTAACTAAATGTTTCTGGTAACTGCTGATCAGTGGTCTACAGCAGCTTGGAGGAATTTTAGCCCATTCCTCAGAACAGAACCACTTCAGTTCTGAGATGTTGGTGGGTTTCCTCACATCAACTGCTTGCTTCAGGTCCTTCCACAACATTTCTATTGGATTAAGGTCAGGACTTTGACTTGGCCGTTCCTAAACATTCATCTTGTTCTTCTTTAACCGTTCTTTTGTAGAACCACTTGTGTTCTTGGTTCTCGTTGTCTTGCTGCATGACCCAGTTTCTCTTCACATTCAGCTCATGGACAGATGTCCTGACATTTTCTTTTAGAGTTCACTGGTAGAATTCACAATTCATTGGTCCATCAATGAGGACAAGCGGTCCTGGTCCAGATGCAGCAGAACAGGCCCAAACCAGGACATTAGCACCCCCATGTTTGATGGAGGGATGAGGTTCTGATGCTGGAATGATGCAGTGTTGTTTCATCTCATTTAAACCAAACTATTCTACTTTGGTCTCATCTGTCCACTAAACATTGTCCCAATAGTCCCAGTAGAACATTGTCTCTGTCTTTGTCACCATTGTCTCGTTTACCTGAACCAGCATCTGCAGCTGGAACTCAAGGACTAAAACAAAGTGTTTATGATTAAAACCAACAAAGATCTACGTGAATACTTTACATACAGATAAACGTCTGTTTATCAATCACCACACAGCTGCAATAGTTTATATCTAGTGATGTTATAACTGCAGATAAATGTGTGAGTCTTTCTTTCTTCCTGCTCAGGTGAGCTCAGAGGCGATGGCTGCACCCATCATATCAGAGGAGGGGCGTGGCCTGAGGAGGAGGAAGAAGAAGCACCGCGTGTCGGAGCCCGGAGCGTTGGTGATCGAACACGCCGAGGCGTCGGACGCAGGTCGGTCTGAGCCGCCGTCACATCCACACTCATCCAAACCTGACACAGTCACATGAGTCCGTCTGCCCCGCCTCTCTCAGGTGTGTACACCTGTGTGGCCTGGAACGTGGAGGGGGCCGACACCAAGAGCGTCTCCGTGTCTGTGGACTCCCAGGGCTCTGAGGGGGGGGCCTGGGGGGGCTTTGAGCCTGGCAGAGAGCAGCTCTGGATGGGGAACTCGTCCAGCGCTGCAGCCTCTCTGGTGGTTCTCGCTAAGGTACCGACTCTGATTATTATTACCATCGTAACGTTTATGTTTCTGTGTTGGCTTATTTAATGTTATTTAAATCTGAACAAACTAAAGTCTTTATTCTTTCATGATATTATTTTATTCTGGATTCATTCTGATCCAGAATAAATCCCTCTGCATCACCTGGATCCTCCTCCAACCAATCAGACATCATCCATGACTACTCTTACTATTCTGACCATCATCACTTTAAGCCCCGCCCCCAAACAATCTGATTGGCTTCTCTGGAGGAGGACGTTCAGTCTGATTCCATGAGTCATGTTACTACTTCCTGTTTCCTCTCAGGTGGTTCACGCCCAGTCGGTGGTGTTGGAGTGGAAGTTGTTTCCCACCAGAGGAGCTTCATCTGTGGGTCAGAGCCAGCAGGACGCCCCCCTCCCTCTGCCCCGGTGGACCAGCGCCACCGTCCACATCGACAACCCTCAGATCAGCTACACTGCCAAGGTGAGGGAACCATGTCCAGGTGTGAACGCTGATCTGGTCTCTAGAGTCCAGGTTAAACAGGTCCAGGTGTGAACACTGATCTGGTCTCTAGTGTCCAGGTTAAACAGGTCAAGGTGTGAACACTGATCTGGTCTCTAGAGTCCAGGTTAAACAGGTCCAGGTGTGAACACTGATCTGGTCTCTAGTGTCCAGGTTAAACAGGTCAAGGTGTGAACACTGATCTGGTCTCTACAGTCCAGGTTAAACAGGTCCAGGTGTGAACACTGATCTGGTCTCTAGAGTCCAGGTTAAACAGGTCCAGGTGTGAACACTGATCTGGTCTCTAGAGTCCAAGTTAAACAGGTCCAGGTGTGAACACTGATCTGGTCTCTAGAGTCCAGGTTAAACAGGTCCAGGTGTGAACACTGATCTGGTCTCTACAGTCCAGGTTAAACAGGTCCAGGTGTGAACACTGATCTGGTCTCTAGAGTCCAGGTTAAACAGGTCCAGGTGTGAACACTGATCTGGTCTCTAGTGTCCAGGTTAAACAGGTCCAGGTGTGAACACTGATCTGGTCTCTACAGTCCAGGTTAAACAGGTCCAGGTGTGAACCCTGATCTGGTCTCTAGTGTCCAGGTTAAACAGGTCCAGGGGTGTGAACACTGATCTGGTCTCTAGAGTCCAGGTTAAACAGGTCCAGGTGTGAACACTGATCTGGTCTCTAGTGTCCAGGTTAAACAGGTCCAGGTGTGAACACTGATCTGGTCTCTACAGTCCAGGTTAAACAGGTCCAGGTGTGAACACTGATCTGGTCTCTAGTGTCCAGGTTAAACAGGTCCAGGTGTGAACACTGATCTGGTCTCTAGAGTCCAGGTTAAACAGGTCCAGGTGTGAACACTGATCTGGTCTCTAGTGTCCAGGTTAAACAGGTCAAGGTGTGAACACTGATCTGGTCTCTACAGTCCAGGTTAAACAGGTCCAGGTGTGAACACTGATCTGGTCTCTAGAGTCCAGGTTAAACAGGTCCAGGTGTGAACACTGATCTGGTCTCTGGAGTCCAGGTTAAACAGGTCCGGGTGTGAACACTGCTCTGGTCTCTAGTGTCCAGGTTAAACAGGTCCGGGTGTGAACACTGATCTGGTCTCAGTCACTTCCTCCCTCCCTCCCTCCCTCCCTTTTAACACCAGGTGTGATCAGATTTTGATCTAAGGTACTTTGTGTGATGTCATCATTTGTTCTGCTCTCTTATTGGTTCATTTACTGATGATGACCTCTTGGTGTCTCTCCAGGTTCCCGCTGACGTTCAGGAGTATAATCTGACTCACCTCCTTCCTGCTACAGAGTACCACGTCTGCCTGACCGTCTCCTCCTCTCCCCCCTCACTGCCTTCCACCTCCCCCGACTCTCCCTCCCCCCTCCCATCCTCCCCCGTCCACACCTCCTGTCTGAACGTCACCACTAAGGAGGCGGGGTTCTCGGTGGAGCTGGTGGCGTCGCGGCGCAGCAGCGTGGCGCTGGCGGCGGTCATGGGGTCCATGTTTGCTCTGTCCATCATGGCGCTGCTGGTGGTCTACATGGGACGGCGCGTCCAGCAGCACAAGTCCTGTGGCCACTCCCTGAAGAAGTACATGCAGCACAGCACGTCCATCCCTCTGAACGAGCTGTACCCGCCGCTCATCACGCTGTGGGACAGCGAGGCCGACAAGGACAAGGACGACCGGGAGGGAGGGGGCAGGGAGCGGGAGGAGGAGGCTGGGGGGAGTCAGATAGACACTACAAAGACCTACATGTGGTAGCTGGAGGAGGCGAAGGGGGAGGAGGGGAAAGGAGGACGGTCAGAGAGACGCATCATGTGACTCTGAACCTGACAGACGAAAAGAAGGGTCAAAATGACACCCTGAACTACACACTGAACTACACCCTGAACTACACACTGAACTACACACTGAACTACACCTTGAACTACACACTGAACTACACCCTGAACTACACACTGAACTACACACTAACTGAACTACACACTGAACTACACCTTGAACTACACCCTGAACTACACCTTGAACTACACCCTGAACTACACCCTGAACTACACACTAACTGAACTACACACTGAACTACACCTTGAACTACACACTGAACTACACCCTGAACTACACACTGAACTACACACTGAACTACACCTTGAACTACACCCTGAACTACACACTGAACTACACCCTGAACTACACACTAACTGAACTACACACTGAACTACACACTGAACTACACACTGAACTACACCCTGAACTACACACTGAACTACACCCTGAACTACACACTGAACTACACCTTGAACTACACCCTGAACTACACACTGAACTACACCCTGAACTACACCCTGAACTACACACTGAACTACGCACTGAACTACACCCTGAACTACACCCTGAACTACACACTGAACTACGCACTGAACTACACACTGAACTACACCCTGAACTACACCCTGAACTACGCACTGAACTACACCCTGAACTACACCCTGAACTACGCACTGAACTACACACTGAACTACACACTGACTGAACTACGCCCTGAACTACGCCCTGAACTACACATGATTGAATTACACATTGAACTACGCACTGAACTACGCACTGAACTACACCCTGACTGAACTACACACTGAACTACACCCTGAACTACACCCTGAACTACACACTGAACTACGCACTGAACTACGCACTGAACTACGCACTGAACTACACCCTGAACTACACACTGAACTACAAATTGAACTACGCCCTGAACTACACACTGAACTACGCACAGAACTACAAACTGAACTACGCCCTGAACTACACACTGAACTACGCACTGAACTACGCACTGAACTACGCACTGAACTACACCCTGACTGAACTACACCCTGAACTACACACTGAACTACATCCTGACTGAACAACACCCTGAACTACACCCTGAACTACACCCTGAACTACGCACTGAACTACACACTGAACTACACCCTGAACTACACACTGAACTACACCCTGAACTACACACTAACTGAACTACACACTGAACTACGCACTGAACTACACACTGAACTACACCCTGAACTACACACTGAACTACGCACTGAACTACACACTGAACTACACCCTGAACTACACCCTGAACTACACACTGAACTACGCACTGAACTACACACTGAACTACACCCTGAACTACACCCTGAACTACGCACTGAACTACACCCTGAACTACGCACTGAACTACGCACTGAACTACACACTGAACTACACACTGACTGAACTACACCCTGAACTACGCCCTGAACTACACATGATTGAATTACACACTGAACTACGCACTGAACTACGCACTGAACTACACCCTGACTGAACTACACCCTGAACTACACCCTGAACTACACCCTGACTGAACTACACCCTGAACTACACCCTGACTGAAGTACACCCTGAAATACGCACTGAACTACACCCTGAACTACGCACAGAACTACACACTGAACTACGCACTGAACTACACCCTGAACTACACCCTGAACTACACCCTGACTGAACTACACTCTGAACTACATCCTGACTGAACTACACCCTGAACTACACACTGAACTGCACCCTGACTGAACTACACACTGAACTGCACCCTGAACTACACACTGAACTACACATGATTGAACTACGCCCTGAACTACGCCCTGAACTACACACTGAACTACACCCTGACTGAACTACACACTGAACTACACACTGAACTACACCCTGAACTACACACTGAACTACACCCTGACTGAACTACACACTGAACTACACACTGAACTACACACTGAACTACACACTGAACTGCACACTGAACTGCACTCAGTAAGTCACAGACCCATCGTGACCTTTGACCTTTGAGCAGCTCTTTGTGAAGAACAAACCCTTAAAAGATGAAAGAATCAGACTGAGGATGATGAAGATGATGAAGATGGACGTCTCTGGACGGAGGACGCTGTGGTTCAGACTGTGGGTCGGGGGCCAGTGATTGGACATCAGCTGGTTTTAGCTGCATCTGAAGACACTGTTGAGACCTGTGAGTCCAGATGTGTTCATCTGTCTCAACACGTCTCCCCCCCGTCTCCCCATGTCTCCCCTGTCTCTCCCCCTCCTCTCCCCCGTCTCTCCCCCTCGTCTCCCCCGTCTCCCCCTCATCTCCCTCTCCTCTCCCCCATCAAGCCCTCTGACAGTATGCGTGCTGTTAAAACCAGATGATGAACGTTAAACGTCTTTAAAGGACTCGTCTTCAAACCTTAATCGTCTCAGACTCATCTCAGACTCGTCTCAGATCCGTCTCGTCTCAGATCCGTCTCAGATCCGTCTCAGACTCGTCTCTTCTCACACGATGAAACATCTTAAAGTCCAACAAGCTGCTCTCAGAGACTCTTTATGATCCTTCGTCTCATTTCTGACAAAGATTCAGTTTGAGATCTCGTTGTTTCTTATTCTGAGCTCTGAGCTGCAGGAGGAGCTCTGGGTGGATGGACGGCGTTCAGGAGGTTCATCTCTCCAGAACCTGAATGAAACCAGGAACCAGACTGATTAAAGATCTGAGGAGAACTTTCTGTTATTATGAACCTCATGTTGTTATGATCGATAGTAAAGAGAATCAGAGTAAAGAATACCAGCAACCAGGAAATCACACCTGGGGAAGAAACTTTCAAAATAAAACCAGGAAATATTTAAAGGTTTGGTTGTAACATAGAGACTCCTCATGAGGAGGACGTCCTCCTGTCTCCATGTTGAAGCTGTTCCTCCAGATCAGCTGAGGACCTGGACTGAACGTCCTCATCTTCTACTTCACTCTTTTGTGTCCTCCAGGTGCTGCTGCATGTCTTTACTCATGTCTTATAAAACCAGCGTCACACAATCAACACAGAGACAAGAGACACACCGTCCACCGACCAGGACCATCAACAGGAGACGCACCGTCCACCGACCAGGACCATCAACAGGAGACGCACCGTCCACCGACCAGGACCATCAACAGGAGACGCACCGTCCACCGACCAGGACCATCAACAGGAGACGCACCGTCCACCGACCAGGACTTCATCAGCCGTTACTTTACAACAGGAAACGTTTCTTGATGAGTTGAACTTTAAATGATTTGACTTTTTAAATCCTGACACTGAGCTCTGTTGTTGTGAGTGTGAACGCCGTGATGCTGTTTCAGCTCCTCTTCACTTTGTGATCACAAACCAAACCTTCTGTTTCCTTTTAGACAAAACTGACAAACTGTCGTTAACTTTCACAGTTTGTTGAGTTTCTTTCCAAAGAGCTGAAGCTTCAGAACCGAGTTCCTCTGGAAGAACGTTCTGCAGATTTATGTCAGATAAACAACCTGCAGAGAGAACCAGAACCAGAACCAGGACCAGGACCAGGACCAGAGAGGAGGCGTTAAACTGTGCAGGGTATTTTCTATAAATGTATCACTCTATATTTGAAGAATTATTATTATTATTATTATTCACTGAACACTGAGCACCAACTGGAACTAGAGATAGAGTGTGTGTGTGTGTGTGTGTGTGTGGGTGTGGGTGTGGGTGTGGGTGTGTGTGTGTGTGTGTGTGGGTGTGTGTGTGTGTGTGTGTGTGATATCTATCTATTAATAAACACTCTGTCACTCCACACTCTGACGTCTCGTCTATAAAATGATTTTTATTGAATCTGAAACGTTTCAGCTCTGGATCATCTGCTGACGCCTGAGGTTTCATGACCTCATTCAGTAATCTGATTACACCTGATCCAGGTTAGAGTCCTGGGCCCGTATTCCTAAAGACTCCTAGAATCCTCTCAGAGCTCCTACCTCAGTCTAAACATTCCTAGCTAGGAGTCTTAACTAAGCAGTGATTCCAGAACATCCTCAGAGACTCTGATCCCAGTGAGGAGGTGGTTGACCCTGCTGTGATTGGTTGATCCTAAAAGCTGTTGGTGATAATGGACCTAGAAAGAACCGTCAGATCAACTGGACAGAGGAACAGTGTTTGCTTCTGGATAAACTGGTCAATGAGAGGAAAAGTGTTTAAGACGTAGATGGGTGATTATCTTTCAGCTGACAACAAGTTATTTAAGCCCAACTGATGCAATGAGTAGCTTCTCATTTCTTCAACAACCATGTCTGAAGACACATCCTGTGGTCGTCTGTTTGAGAAGGGTCGAATCATTGGCATGCATCAAGCAGAGAAAACATCTAAGGAGATTGTAGAAACTACTAAAACTGGGTTAAGAACTGTCCAAGGCATTATTAAAAACTGGAAGGATAGTGGAGAAGCATCAGGGTAAGAAGAGAGGCAGATGAAGTGATGCAAACGGTTCCTTTCTGATCAGCTGGTAGTGTGTGAACGTTTTTATTCAGAACTAAAGAAGAGACAAACTCATAGTTGTCTTTTACCCATGTTCCAGTTTTTAATTTTTTTTGGTGTTTTAGATGAACAGGACAGGACGTCAGTCTGACGCTGACAGAACCAAAGTTTAAGAGAGAAACTGAACCTAGATACAACCACATCTCTGAAACATTTAGAGGAGAAAAAGAATCAGAAAGAAGAGTTGAGAGAAAAGAAGTAAAATAAAAAAGATGTTTCATCAGAGGCCGGTCAGTCCATCCAGTCCGTCTCAGTCTCCACGGCAACGCCCTAAGAAGACAACAACAGTGTTGGTTCTGAATCTGTCGGACTAATGAGAACATCACCCAGGTTCAGATTCACATTAACATCCATCCTGAGACACTAGATCACACCTGACCAGGTTCAAGTCCAGGTGTGAACAAACCTGAGACACGTGAGTGAGTCATGTCTTTATGTCCTTTGTTCCTCATCAGAGACCTGGTTCCTCTGAGGATGAAGCTTCCAGGGTTCAGGTCTAATCTGAGTCTTTGTCTCTAAAATCAATCAGATCTTAACATGTGAGAGTCTTTCCATCTGGTTCCAGCATCTGGATCATGTCTCCAAGTCAACCAGCAGCTGTTGATGGTTCTGATCCAACGGTAGGTAGAGATCCATTGGAGACAGCAGCTGCTACAATATTCTACTGACCACATGATGGCGCTGCTGATTTACAGACACACAAACTGAGATCAGATCTCAAGTGCTGGCTGGGGACGCATGTGGAGACACATTTATATTAAGACCAGGTGGATGGACAGGTGAGACCAGGTGAGACCAGGTGAGGTAGGGACTGAACATAAAGACAGAATAATTCTAATAATAAAGATTTTAATGACTGACACCCTCTGTCACATTTAACTGGATCACTACTATCTGGGTTCTCACCTCTAAGTGCCCCAGGCCACAGTGATGAAGGCTGAGTCCTCATCCTCATCCTCAGGCCTGATGGATCGTTTCTTCCTGTTGTTGCGCTGACATTTCTGAGTCAAACACATGTATGTATGTTAATGTATGTCTGTGTAGTTGTGTTACCGGCACACAGCTGTGGTTGTGTTGTATAGTTGTGTAGTTGTGTTACCGGCACACAGCTGTAGTTGCTCTTCAGACACAGTTTCATTTTACAGTTCAGAAAGACGTCGTCACTTCCTCCTTTGAACGTAAACACCTGGAACGCCAGAACGCTTCCTTTACTGGTGGACAACACCTTCACAGTCTGGTCATTGGGGTTCCCACACCTGTTCACAGACAACACAATGTACACAACTGATCCTGATCCAGATCTGATTCAGACCTGATCCAGATCCAGATCTGATTCAGACCTGATCCTGATCCAGATCTGATTCAGACCTGATCCTGATCCTGCAGACCTTTTACATTGATATTATTTTCAAACTGTTTTAAATCAAACTCAGATCTTCAGGTATCTAATGAGTGGTGAGACCAGGTTCTGATGAGACCAGGTTCTGATGGTGGTTTGTTTCACTTACTGATCCAGTTTCTGATCTCTGAACCAGTTCTAGTTTTAAATCCTCCTTCTCACCCGTTACTGACGAGGTCGTATCTCAGGCCGCCCTGGCCGTTCGCGTTGTTGGTCGCGAAGCAGGACTGGGTTACCATGGTGA
The DNA here is from genome assembly GCF_963514085.1 of Chelon labrosus. Taxonomy (NCBI): domain Eukaryota; kingdom Metazoa; phylum Chordata; class Actinopteri; order Mugiliformes; family Mugilidae; genus Chelon; species Chelon labrosus. The sequence goes on along the minus strand of NW_028181678.1, from coordinate 193,814 downwards.
TGAGGTTGGGGTCCAGGTCTTCGGCCACCACGCTGATGTAGATGGTCTGGTCCATCTGGATGCCTTTGGAGAAGTCGATGGGCTGAGTGCAGGCGAGGTCGGAGCACATCTCCATGGTCAGAGTGTAGTTCCACGAGCCGGACACGATCTCCTTCATCGCAGAGCTGCGTCAAAACGTTTCAATTAGTGTACAGTTCTTTAATTATTCACTACCACCACACTTCACGCTCTGAAATCTGTATGTGGTCACTACTTTAGGTCCTAGCCCCGCCCACGAACATGGAGGGGGTGGGGCTTATGACATATACTGCAGTCAGACACCAGGGGGAGCTCTATGGATCATAATCATATCCAGATGGAGTGATACCACTAGATATTCTAAGGCACTAGGCTATGCTAGGCTACATACATTAGGCTATGCTAGGCTACATACATTAGGCTATGCTAGACTATGTACATTAGGCTATGCTAGGCTACATACATTAGGCTATGCTAGGCTACATACATTAGGCTATGCTAGGCTACGTACATTAGGCTATGCTAGGCTACATACATTAGGCTATGCTAGTCTACAGCGTCACTGCTGCTTTGATCACTTCCTGTTCTGATGGTTGAATCAAGGTCATGTTGTATTAATCTTTAGATGAATTTGAGGCGTAAATGGAACTCAAAGAACATCTTGTAAAGTTCTCTGTGTCTTTAAGTTGAGTTATTAATGTTAATAACGTTGAGTTATTAACGTTAATAACATTATAAGGTGTAAATGTTGAGCGCTGCTCACCCTCCTTTGATTCTGAAGGACATGCGCTTTGTCTCCGGTTGACTGTAGAAACATGAGAAGTCGATGTTGACAGAACCGTGACGTGAAATCAGACCGGACGTGTTGTCTGTCTTCACCGTGTTCTTGTAGATGATCTTATTGTTTGTGGCCTAAAGAGACAAAGACGTTCAGCTAGTGGACACAAAGACAGACATACAGACAGACAGAGACAGAGACGACGTCCTCACCTTGACGACCGCTCCGCAGGGATTCTTGTTGTCAAAGCTGAACGTCACCATGTGGTTGTTGTCGTCCATCTGTCCCAAGCAGCTCCGCTCGTTCAGGTGCAGGACAGAGTAGTCGATGCCTCTGTCCGCAAGGAGACAAGAAGCCAGGGACACTGAGGCAGAGTTTGTCCCACAGACGGTCCTCTCACCTGGAGACAGAGAGACACATCAGCACCAAGTGTCATTGAGATTGTCCTCAGACGTGTGTCTGACCAACTGTCCTCTACAGAGACATGGACGGTCAGACTGTGTCTTTATGTGTGGACGGACAATTAGAATAAACAACTTCATCAGTTCCCATCTTAAAGTCAACCGTCCATCCACCCTGACCTCCTCCCTGTGTCTCATTGAGGCTATGTCCCCAACTTCCTGTTTTGGCCTTGTTGTTTTTATTACAGCCACTAGAGGACACTGTCTCTCTAAAGTCCCATGGAGACGTGCATTAGAGACGTCTCCTCTCTCTCCTCTGGAGGACATTCAGATCAGTCTCTGAAATGTCCTCTTTCTGGACAGACGGCAGCATGTATTTCTGTCCAGAGGAGAGGAGACTAAAGCAAGGACACAGGGCTGAGGACGAGTGGACAGTTGGACATGTTGTCCCTGGTTCTCACCTAAAGCTCCAGTCGATCTGTATTTGGAGGCGAAGTCGGCCCGACAGAGACAACGATTTTCACCGCTGATGTCTTCACCACAGAACTCATGATCGCTGCACGAGTCCTGACAGGAGGCCAGCGGGGGGGCTGCAGAGGGACACCAGGAGGTAGAGGGACACGTAACCAGGAGGTAGAGGGACACGGGACATGTAACCAGGAGGTAGAGGGACATGTAACCAGGAAGTAGAGGGACATTTAACCAGGAGGTAGAGGGACACGTAACCAGGAAGTAGAGGGACACGTAACCAGGAGGTAGAGGGACACGTAACCAGGAGGTAGAGAGACACGTAACCAGGGACACGTAACCAGGAGGTAGAGGGACATGTAACCAGGAGGTAGAGGGACATGTAACCAGGAAGTAGAGGGACACGTAACCAGGAAGTAGAGGGACACGTAACCAGGGACACGTAACCAGGAGGTAGAGGGACATGTAACCAGGAGGTAGAGGGACATGTAACCAGGAAGTAGAGGGACACGTAACCAGGAAGTAGAGGGACACGTAACCAGGAGGTAGAGGGACACGTAACCAGGAAGTAGAGGGACACGTAACCAGGGACACGTAACCAGGAAGTAGAGGGACACATAACCAGGGACACGTATCCAGGAGGTAGAGGGACACGTAACCAGGGACACATAACCAGGAAGTAGAGGGACACGTAACCAGGAGGTAGAGGGACACATAACCAGGAAATAGAGGGACATGTAACCAGGAAGTAAACATTTATAAAAACACTTCATCCTGAACACCAGGGCTCATCTGATGGTTTTTCATTAACAGAGATATACCTGTGTCTGGTCTGTTAGCATGGTTGCTAACGTTAGCTGACCCTAGACTTTGATATTACAGGTTCTTGACGTTGTACATTGAAGGGTGAATCCACCATGATACCAGTATATTTATGTTCTGAGGGGTTACCTAGGCAACCACATCCTGGGACAGTCAGTAGAAACCAACTGTCCTCTAGAGGACGGGTCTTCAACGTTTTCCAGGTCAAGGACCTCAAACTGATGGAGAGATGGAGCGAGGACGCCCTACTTATGTATATGTGTGTAAAAAAATGTCTAATCAATCTAAACTTTCGCAACCCCCCCTGCAGTACCTCCGCGGACCCCCTAGGGGTCACAGACCCCCTGTTGATGACCTCTGCTCTAGAGAGACATGGACGACCAGAGTCTCTTTAGATGTGGACGGAGGTTTAGAGAAAACAACTTCATGAGCATTAAAATCCAAGTTTAATGTCAACCCTCCATCCACCCTGACCTCCTCCCTGACCTGCACCCTGACCTCCACCCTGACCTCCACCCTGACCTCCTCCTGACCTCCTCCCTGACCTCCTCCCTGACCTCCACCCTGACTTCCACCCTGACCTCCTCCCTGACCTCCACACTGACCTCCACCCTGACTTCCACCCTGACCTCCTCCCTGACCTCCTCCCTGACCTCCACCCTGACCTCCTCCCTGACCTCCACCCTGACCTCCTCCCTGACCTCCACCCTGATCTCCTCCCTGACCTCCTCCCTACGCCCTGTCACCTGACTTCCTGTTTTGACCTTGTCTTAATTACTGCAGCAGCAGAGGACACGTTTACGGAGGTACTGATGGACGCTCTTACAGCAGGCGGCCTCAGGCCTCCATCCTGCCAGCAGCTCGTAGCCGTTCAGACCACATGCTCGGGCGTAGTCCTCCATGTACTGACAGGTGAGGCCGTCCACCGCCGGGTATCTGCACAGCATGTCGATGCAGGCGGCGACGAAGGGCTGAGGGTCGACGTGGTCGTGACAGGACGTGAACGGAGCCTCATTCAGGAGGTTACAGCTGCAGAGAAGAAGAAACGATAAAACGGTAAATGAACCAGATCTATGGACCCGACTCCAGTTAGTCCAGATCTGAACTCTGTAGACGGTGGGGGTGTCAGGTGTCCAGGTGTGTGTCCAGGTGTGTGTTTGCTCACCGTTCAGTCATGGTCGTGCAGTTGATTCGTTCATCAGGAGTCTCGGTGGGCCGTGTCCCACAGCTAGGGGGCGACAAACAGCAGACGACAGTGTGTGATGAAGCAGTGGGTGGAGGGTGGAGGGGGTGGGTGGGGGGGCGGGGTCTTACCTGCTGGAGCTGAACTCAGGGAGCTTCTCTTCGCTGGAGTTGGTGCACAGACCCTGGACGGAGGCCGATCCTGGAGCCAGACCGACCAACACCATCAACATCTTCAACTCAAACTGGTTTAAAACATCTGGAACTGTTTTTACCTCTGAGGCGTAGCTGAGCCGTGGTGCCGTCAAAGAAGATGGAGGCGCTGTAGTTGGAGGAGGACACTTCAGCGGTGACTCCGTCTTCGTCCTTTGAGAGCTCCACGCCGTAAATCAGCCGGGACGAGCTGTTGAGGCTTAGCGTTGAGTCGTTGATCTGCAGAGACAATCAGTAAATCTGAGTCATTAAGTTCTAGAACCAGAACGTCTCTGTTGGGACCTGGTCTGGGCCTATCAGATGGTTTGGGGGCAGGGCTTAATGTGGTGATGGAGAAAAGGGTTACAGTAATCATACATCTGATTGGTTGGTGATGATGTCCTCCTCTGGGTTTCTGACCCTGTCTCACCTGAACCGTTCCGTCTTGTCTCAGGTGAATGTCCTCGTCCTTCCCGTCCAGACGCAGGATCACGTGGTCCAGGAAGCTGACGTCTCTGCGGCGGCGTTCCCTGAAGGAGCCGATCAGCTGGAGGCCTGGAGCCTGGAGCAGAGGGTAGGCACAGCGGTCCTGGATGAAAGCAACATGGCCGCCGAAGCTGATGACAGCGGGACCGGTCACTGTGCACACGGGGTACAACACACACCTGGTGGAGAGAGTCAGGTAATCAGGACTCTGTCCCTCTGTCCTCTGAGACGATGGGAGAGTTTAATGATATAATCACCGGTTGTCTCTGCAGTGTCCGTCGGGACCACAGCGCTGGACGCTGACGCTGGATGACGCGTTACAGGTGACGACGGAGGAGGAGTCGGCGTCGCAGGCCGTGGTGTCAGGTAGATAGACCACGTCTGAAAACATTTCAACAAACAGAATAAAGATGAAATAATAAAATAAAACGTCAACGTGTTCACTGTGGTCTGGTCTGACGTAACCTCCAGATGTAACCACGGCTCTGGTTCTGGTCTTTCTGGTCTAACCTGAGTGTCGACATCCACTCATGTCTCTGTGGAACGTCTTTAGCTTCTGGGTGAAATTCCAGTGACGCAGTGAGACACCTCCGACCTGAACGTCCACGTCCTGCAGCAACACAACCCACCGAGGGACAACGTCCACGGACACACAACAGTCACAGAGAGTCACAACAAAACATCTTCATGGATTAAAATTAGTTAATCTGTCTCTTTGTGTCGTTGTCTCTTGTGTCTCTGTGTCTCTTTGTGTCTTTCTCTTTATCTCTTGTGTCTCTTGTGTCTCTCTGTGTCTCTTTGTCTCTTTCTCTTGTCTCTTTGTCTCTTGTGTCTCTTTTGTCTCTTTGTCTCCTGTGTCTTTTGTGTCTCTCTGTGTCTCTTGTTTCTTTGTCTCTTTCTCTTGTGTCTCTTGTGTCTCTTGTGTCTCTTTGTCTCTTTCTCTTGTCTCTTTGTCGCTTGTCTATTGTGTCTCTTGACTCTTTGTCTCTTTGTCTATTGTGTCTCTTGTCTCTTTGTCTCTTTGTCTCTTTCTCTTGTCTCTTTGTCTCTTGTCTCTTGTCTCTTGTGTCTCTTGTCTCTTGTCTCTTTGTCTCGTCTAGTGTTTGGACATGGACCCACCAGAGAGCTCTGAGTGAAGACAGCAGAGAGAGACACCGTCGCCGCCGCCTGGTCGTCAAAGCGTCGCATCTCAATGACAACCTGGGAACCAGAACCAGAACCAGAATCAGAACCAGAACTAGAACAGAACCAGAATCAGAACCAGAACTAGAACTAGAACCAGAACCAGAACCAGAACTAGAACTAGAACAGATCCAGAACTAGAACCAGAACTAGAACCAGAACTAGAACCAGAACCAGAACCAGAACTAGAACCAGAACTAGAACCAGAACCAGAACTAGAACCAGAACCAGAACCAGAACCAGAACCAGAACTAGAACCAGAACTAGAACCAGAACCAGAACCAGAACTAGAACTAGAACCAGAACCTGTCAGGACCCGTGTGACTGACGGCAGAGGTGAAGCTGAAGAGGACTCACGTGTTCGGTGTCCGAGTCGTCCTTCAGAGACAGTGAGACGCTGCACAGGGACGACCCGGTCAGCTGGTCCAGAGACACATGAGAGTCTGAGCCCGGGTCAGCCGTGGTGTTCTGGATGTTTGACTCCGCCCTCGTCACGCCGCTGTACGCCGCCACCAGACAGTCGCTCAACGCGGCGTTGAAGCAAATGTCCACGGTCCCACCGCTGCTGCTCACCTGTGGACGGGACAAAGGACGGAGTCAGGCTGCGTTCTGATTGGTTCAGGTCTCTGGGTGTGTGGTGGTCGAGGGTCTACTGACAAACAGAGAACTGTAGAGACGTCCAAAGTACGGGATGGGACAGCTGCTGATGTCCACTTCAGTCGCACTGGGTTCTGGACAACACAGAGGAGAGTTTCAAAATAAAAGCCTCAATCATCACCAAAAAAAAATAAAAAAAACTCTTTTATTTTTAAAAAATATTTGAATCACATCCAGACATAAAATAAAAAAAAAAAAAAAAAAATAGTTTGTGACTCACGGCCCAGCTGGTTCTGAAGGACCAGGTAGAAGAGGAGGAGGAGCATGATGAAGAGACCAATCAGCTGATGGGGAGTCACTCAGAGAAACCAGGTTACAACGATGACTCTGAAGAAATGAGACAAGGTGTTTAACTTTAAAACGCTATGAATAAAAAAGAGTCAGAAATAATAATAATAATAAATAAATAAATAAAACCTGTTACTGGGTTAAAACATTTTATCAACAAATAATAATTAAAACAAGAAATCTGTAACATCTGAATAATTAAGTTCTAAAACATAATTCATCTCATCATTTATAGAAACTCTATTATTTATTAAACTCAATCATTTCTATATTTATTTATATTTAATAATCAGCTCAGTGACATTAACTGATCTTTTCTCTGCAGATTCAAACAGTTTAGTCTCTTCCTGTTTGTGTCTTTTTGTCTCATGTCCAGAGTTCACGGAGACGACGTCCTGACGGAGACGACGTCCTGACAGAGACGACGTCCTGACAGAGACGACGTCCTGACGAGGACGTTCTGATTCTAAGCAGCTGATGAAGAATCGATCACACTCATTGATCAGTTATTACGTCTTCAGGTGAACTGACCTGACTGGATCCAAGTCCTCTGTCCTCTGTCCTCTGTCCTCTGTTGTCTGTCCTCTGTTGTCTGTGGTCTGTCCTCTGTCCTCTGACTGACTGTGGTGCGTCTCTGTGGAGACTGATCAGACTGTCGTTCCTCTGTCTCCTCCCACAGATTCCTGACGTGTCTCTGTAGATGGACGGACCCAGAGACACTTGTCCTCAGAGCTCGTCCTTCTTTAACGTCGTGTCAGTCAAACATCATCCAGAATAAAACCTGGTCTCTGAACTCATCACGTCACCTTCATCTAGTTTAGAACATTTATTTCTACATCAGACCAATCAGATGACGTGTATCACTACTGTTAATCTCCTGTCAATCACCACACTAAGCCCCGCCCCCCATGATCTGATTGGTCCAGCAGATGTTTGCTGGAGCAGAGTCAGTTCCCAACAGAGAGACTCCAGCCTGTACTGCTGCTGCTAGCTGATGTCTACAGGGTGCTGTCCTGTGTCTCTGTGTCTCTGTGTCTCCATGTCTCCGTGTCTCTGTGTCTCCATGTCTCTGTGTCTCTGTGTCTCTATGTCTCTGTGTCTCTGTGTCTCTATGTCACTGTGTCTCTATGTCACTGTGTCTCCATGTCTCCGTGTCTCTGTGTCTCTGTGTCTCTGTGTCTCTGTGTCTCTATGTCACTGTGTCTCTGTGTCTCTATGTCTCTATGTCTCTATGTCTCCATGTCTCTGTGTCTCTGTGTCTCTGTGTCTCTATGTCACTGTGTCTCTGTGTCTCTATGTCTCTATGTCTCCATGTCTCTGTGTCTCTGTGTCTCTATGTCTCTGTGTCTCTATGTCACTGTGTCTCTATGTCTCCGTGTCTCCATGTCTCCATGTCTCCATGTCTCCATGTCTCTGTGTCTCTATGTCTAATAATAATAATAATGAACCTGCAGCCTGTAAAACACCTGGTGTGACTGTGGGAATCTATAGGACGACAGAACATTTGTTCACAAATCTTTATGTTCGTGGAATGAAGAGAAGCCTGAAAACTGAGCTCATCAGTGTAATTATGTCTCCAGCCTCAGGGAGGAATCCACAGAGAGGACAGACGAGAGACGACGTCCTCCTTTATGTGGTGTCTCTCAGTCAGACAGAGGATCAGAGCAGCAGCTCTGGTGTCGACTCGTTCTCACCTCAGACACTTTAAACGCTAAATCAGGAACATGAGCAGTAAAGTGGTAGAACAGTAATCTACTGCACATGACACACGTGTTACAACTATACATACATTTATATAACTATATATATAACGATATATAACTATATATAACTATATATGTACATTTATATAACTATATATAACTATATATGTATATGAAACACCACAAGGCCCTCGCTGACTGTGTGTTGTATGATGCTGTTTTGTTCTTTAATGTATTATATTCTAATATAATATTAGTTCAGTCAGTCTAAACTATGACCTTAATATAAAATAGTTTTATTTATCAGTTAAATGAGACAACACGTTCTTTATTCTTCTTTATTAGAGTGAAGGTAGATCATGTGACAGATTAATGTTCTCTGACGCTGATAAACTGATCTCTGGTGTGAAATCCTGACGTTCCATTAAAGTATGAAAGGAACCAAACAGAGACACAGCTGTTACCAGCCTCACACTTTATTATTCACACGGTTCTGATCCTGTCGGGTCCTGGTTCTGATCCTGTCGGGTCCTGGTTCTGATCCTGTCGGGTCCTGGTTCTTCTCCTGTCAGGTCCTGGTTCTGATCCTGTCAGGTCCTGGTTCTGATCCTGGTTCTGATCCTGTCGGTTCCTGGTTCTGATCCTGTCGGGTCCTGGTTCTGATCCTGTCGGGTCCTGGTTCTGATCCTGGTTCTGATCCTGTCGGGTCCTGGTTCTTCTCCTGTCAGGTCCTGGTTCTGATCCTGTCGGGTCCTGGTTCTTCTCCTGTCAGGTCCTGGTTCTGATCCTGGTTCTGATCCTGTCGGGTCCTGGTTCTGATCCTGGTTCTGATCCTGTCGGTTCCTGGTTCTGATCCTGGTTCTTCTCCTGTCAGGTCCTGGTTCTGATCCTGTCGGGTCCTGGTTCTGATCCTGTCGGGTCCTGGTTCTTCTCCTGTCAGGTCCTGGTTCTGATCCTGTCAGGTCCTGGTTCTGATCCTGGTTCTGATCCTGTCGGTTCCTGGTTCTGATCCTGTCGGGTCCTGGTTCTGATCCAACAGTAACAGCATCAGACAGAATCCTGTCCACCAGATAAGAGACAACGGAGCAACGTCTCCAGAAGACTGAGACAACTTGGTAGTTGGACACCCTGCCTCGTCTCAGCAGATGACACTCTGGACTCTTTACACATCTGTACATGGTCGTTGGTTGTAAACGGTTTCATTGTAATTGAATGTTTTATAATTCTTGTAAATGTCGTGTAGATGCTGTTGTCACATGTGAAGGCTGGTGAGCAGCGCCTCCATCTGTAATGCGTCGGCTGCTCCACACGGTGGCGCCATGTTGGCTGAGGACAGACGCAGAGACGCGCTGAGCGCTGCAGCGTCTCGTCTGGGTGAAGCTCAGGACTCACGGCTCCACCTGTTCAGCTTCACCCAGAGTCCTGGAGTCTGTCTCTGCAGCTTCATCCTGAGGATGAGGAGCAGGACACCGCGGCCTGCTGCGGCTCTTTGTTCTCCATCACTGACAGCTTCCTCTCCGCCCGTTGCTAGGCAACACGGGATACGACCTGACGTAAAGCCGTTGCTGTGTTGTTGTTGGTGGCGGAGAGACGAGACAGCTGATTGAATTCAGTCATCATTTGTTCTAAACTTTTACTTTGAAAATCTCCCTATTAACAGACAGACAGTAAACAGTCTAAAATATATTTATAAGAACATCTAAACACCAACAAAGACACATTTAAACACGAAGATGTTGTAGTGAGGATCATCACACATCTCTGTAACATGATCAAACAGGAAGTCAGGAACTAAACTGAATAAAACCAGATAAATATGAGCTGTTTAAATATATTCATGAATGATTTAATAAATAAGTCTCGTCTCTGCTCAGAAGTTAAATCATGTTTAATAAAATAACGTCTGTGAGGATTTAAAACTCAAACATGAAAACAAAGTCCCGCTTTACGGCCTGACGTAAAACATGCCGCCGCAACCAGGAAGTGACGTCGCTGGCCGTCAGGCTGTGTTGATGTTTGTGGAGTGGACGCGCTGGAGACGGAAAGACGGAGAGGCTTTTTGTTTTTGTTCAAGTAAAGCGTCGAAAAGAAGCCGAGGCGTCGCTGCCGTCGTCCGCTCGGTCCGTTAAGAGTCTTAGGTCGGTGATCGGAGCCTCGCGGTCGGGTCGGAGGGCGAACACACCGAGACATTTGATCTAGAAAGGGAGGACTCGTCACCCTCTGACCCCCTCCCTGCTTCCCTCTCACACTCCACCATGACGATTCTCCCGAAGAAGAAGCCCAGCTCCGGGGTCGGGGTCTCGGACCACGCCGATGACAGCGACCGTCGGAGCGGCTCCGACCCGCACCAGCACCCGCATCCGCACGCAGGACGAGCCGGAGCCCGACCGAGGGCTTCCCCTCCGCCGTGGTCCTACCAGCCCGCTCCGCCCTCCGCCAGGGACGACAGGCGGAGCATCGAGGCGAGCTCCCGGCCGCAGCAGGCCTCTCCGCCGCCCGTCAGCTCCGTGTCCCCGGTCGGACCGGGCGACGGCCGGGACAGCAGCGGCGGGATGGTGTCTGGGCCTCGCGGGGAGCTCGTCGTGTCGGCCGGCGTCGTCGGGTGCGGCGGGGGCATCGGCAGCTGCTGCTCCGGGCCCGGGCTGAGCAAGAGGCGACGGCAGGCAGGCACCTGCTCCGGCGGGGTGGTAGCGGCTCTGGCCGGGGGAGGCCAGCCCGGGGTGACCGGACCGGGAGGGGTGGGGTCCAGCCAGGACCCGGAGGAGGGAGCCGGGAACAACAGCGAGGACGAGTACGAGAACGCGGCCCGGCTGCAGTCCGTGGACCCGGCCACCGTGGAGCAGGTAGGAAGCTAACGTTAGCAGCGCGGCTAACGGCCATGCTAATGCTACCGTAGCTACACAGTTAGCTCCGCGAATCATTATAAATAAACCCGACCAGGAAGTCAGAACCGGAAGTTTAGTGTCGTCACGTGTGACAGAATAAGTAGTTTGTGTTTGAGCGACAGGTAAACGAGCAGTTCACCTGTCGCTCAACGTTCATGTGTTCAGCTCGGACACTCGGTCCGGTCACCATGGCAACGGCACTGACGCTCCTGTGAGCTGACAGGTGAGAGATGAGACGTGTCAGGTGTGTCTCTGTGACACAGACACACCTGAGTGACGTCTGCCCGCTCCGCTCCTGATTGGCTGACCACCGTCACTCACATCTATTTATCATGTGTTCATGTGAAACACCGATGAGTTCATGAGTTCTCCCTGAGCTTCAGGCTCCTGTTAAAGCTTCAGGCTCCAGGTTCTTCTTATTTACATAAAGATGTTAAAACTGGTACCAGCTGCTGTCTCTAATGGATCTCTACCTACCGCTGGATCAGAACCATCAACAGCTGCTGGTTGACTTGGAGACATGATCCAGATGTTGGAACCAGATGGAAAGACTCTCACATGTTAAGATCTGATTTATTCTAGAGACAAAGACTCAGATTAGACCTGAACCCTGGAAGCTTCGTCCTCAGAGGAACCAGGTCTCTGGTGATGGAGGGATTAATGCTCATACAGACTAGATGTTCTAGTAACGTTCTGCTCTGACTGGGTGTTAGCATCACAGCAGGAAGGTTGTTGGTTCTAAGCTGCTGGCTGGGCTCTGCTGTGCCACAGAGACAGGATCATGTGACTCTACATGACGTTACACAGAACAACGATCATTGTCTGGATACAGTTCTTCAGGTTGTGTTTAGTAGCTTCTAGTAACGTGTCCCTGTCCCTCGTCTCTGACGTCAGGACAGGAAGCTTTGATTGAAACCATCAGACTGTTCTGGTCAGTGACCTGGTTGAGTCTGGAGCTGGAGCTGATGTTCAGCATCAGGACAAACAGAAATAAAGTTCTTTACCACTAGAACCACAGGTCTGTTGTGATCAGGACAGACACGTCTCTGCTGTCTCTGGAGGACACGTTGATCAGATGAACAGGACCTTTAACTGGATCCAGCTTCATCCCAACGGTTTAAAAGAAGAAACCAGATGATTGGTAGAAATCATTTATTAAAGTTTAATAAATGTTTAACAACACTAATCAGAGGGTTGTGTGAACACCAGGACCCAGTAGAACCAGAGGAGTCAGACATAGAGACGTAGAATGAGATAATTAGATCAGTTTATATCTATAGAGGGAGGAGTCAGGACATAGAGACGTAGAATGAGATAATTAGATCAGTTTATATCTCTAGAGGGAGGAGTCAGACATAGAGACGTAGAATGAGATAATTAGATCAGTTTATATCTATAGAGGGAGGAGTCAGGACATAGAGACGTAGAATGAGATAATTAGATCAGTTTATATCTATAGAGGGAGGAGTCAGACATAGAGACGTAGAATGAGATAATTAGATCAGTTTATGTCTATAGAGGGAGGAGTCAGACATAGAGACGTAGAATGAGATAATTAGATCAGTTTATATCTATAGAGGGAGGAGTCAGACATAGAGACGTAGAATGAGATAATTAGATCAGTTTATATCTGTAGAGGGAGGAGTCAGACATAGAGACGTAGAATGAGATAATTAGATCAGTTTATATCTGTAGAGGGAGGAGTCAGACATAGAGACGTAGAATGAGATAATTAGATCAGTTTATATCTATAGAGGGAGGAGTCAGACATAGAGACGTAGAATGAGATAATTAGATCAGTTTATATCTATAGAGGGAGGAGTCAGACATAGAGACGTAGAATGAGATAATTAGATCAGTTTATATCTATAGAGGGAGGAGTCAGACATAGAGACGTAGAATGAGATAATTAGATCAGTTTATATCTGTAGAGGGAGGAGTCAGACATAGAGACGTAGAATGAGATAATTAGATCAGTTTATGTCTATAGAGGGAGGAGTCAGACATAGAGACGTAGAATGAGATAATTAGATCAGTTTATATCTATAGAGGGAGGAGTCAGACATAGAGACGTAGAATGAGATAATTAGATCAGTTTATATCTATAGAGGGAGGAGTCAGACATAGAGACGTAGAATGAGATAATTAGATCAGTTTATGTCTATAGAGGGAGGAGTCAGACATAGAGACGTAGAATGAGATAATTAGATCAGTTTATATCTGTAGAGGGAGGAGTCAGACATAGAGACGTAGAATGAGATAATTAGATCAGTTTATATCTATAGAGGGAGGAGTCAGACATAGAGACGTAGAATGAGATAATTAGATCAGTTTATATCTATAGAGGGAGGAGTCAGACATAGAGACATAGAATGAGATAATTAGATCAGTTTATGTCTATAGAGGGAGGAGTCAGACATAGAGACGTAGAATGAGATAATTAGATCAGTTTATATCTGTAGAGGGAGGAGTCAGACATAGAGACGTAGAATGAGATAATTAGATCAGTTTATATCTATAGAGGGAGGAGTCAGACATAGAGACGTAGAATGAGATAATTAGATCAGTTTATATCTGTAGAGGGAGGAGTCAGACATAGAGACGTAGAATCTAAATAATAATATGTAAAAGAGAAACTCCTTCATTCTTCCAACGCTGGAGATGCTCCCTGTTGAGTTACATGTTAACATCATCCAGGGTCTGTAGACTGACCTACAGACCCTGGATGATGTCCTCTGGACGATGTCTCTGACCTGGACGATGTCTCTGACCTGGACGATGTCCTCTGACCTGGACGATGCATCTGACCTGGATGATGTCCTCTGACCTGGATGATGTCCTCTGGACGATGTCTCTGACCTGGACGATGTCCTCTGACCTGGACGATGTCTCTGACCTGGACGATGTCCTCTGACCTGGACGATGTATCTGACCTGGATGATGTCCTCTGACCTGGACGATGTCTCTGACCTGGACGATGTCTCTGACCTGGACGATGCATCTGACCTGGATGATGTCCTCTGGACGATGTCTCTGACCTGGACGATGTCCTCTGACCTGGACGATGTCTCTGACCTGGACGATGTCCTCTGACCTGGACGATGTATCTGACCTGGATGATGTCCTCTGACCTGGACGATGTCTCTGACCTGGACGATGTCCTCTGACCTGGACGATGTCTCTGACCTGGACGATGTCCTCTGACCTGGACGATGTATCTGACCTGGATGATGTCCTCTGACCTGGACAATGTATCTGACCTGGACGATGTCTCTGACCTGGACGATGTCCTCTGACCTGGACGATGTCTCTGACCTGGACGATGTCCTCTGACCTGGACGATGTCTCTGACCTGGACGATGTCCTCTGACCTGGACGATGTATCTGACCTGGATGATGTCCTCTGACCTGGACGATGTCTCTGACCTGGACGATGTCTCTGACCTGGACGATGTATCTGACCTGGACGATGTCTCTGACCTGGATGATGTCCTCTGACCTGGACGATGTCCTCTGGCCTGGATGATGTCTCTGACCTGGACGATGTCCTCTGACCTGGATGATGTCTCTGACCTGGACGATGTCCTCTGACCTGGATGATGTCTCTGACCTGGACGATGTCTCTGAGCTGGACGATGTCCTCTGACGTGGACGATGTCTCTGACCTGGATGATGTCTCTGACCTGGACGATGTCCTCTGACCTGGATGATGTCTCTGACCTGGACGATGTCTCTGACCTGGATGATGTCCTCTGACCTGGACGATGTCTCTGACCTGGACGATGTCCTCTGACCTGGACGATGTCTCTGACCTGGACGATGTCCTCTGACCTGGATGATGTCTCTGACCTGGACGATGTATCTGACCTGGACGATGTCTCTGACCTGGACGATGTCTCTGACCTGGATGATGTCCTCTGACCTGGACGATGTCCTCTGGCCTGGATGATGTCTCTGACCTGGACGATGTCTCTGACCTGGACGATGTCCTCTGACCTGGACGATGTCTCTGAGCTGGACGATGTCCTCTGACGTGGACGATGTCTCTGACCTGGATGATGTCTCTGACCTGGACGATGTCCTCTGACCTGGATGATGTCTCTGACCTGGATGATGTCCTCTGACCTGGACGATGTCCTCTGACCTGGACGATGTCTCTGACCTGGACGATGTCCTCTGACCTGGACGATGTCTCTGACCTGGACGATGTCTCTGAGCTGGACGATGTCCTCTGACCTGGACGATGTCTCTGACCTGGACGATGTCTCTGAGCTGGACGATGTCCTCTGACCTGGACGATGTCTCTGAGCTGGACGATGTCTCTGAGCTGGACGATGTCTCTGACCTGGACGATGTCTCTGAGCGGCGTGTGCACCCGCTACAGTCGTCTTGTTCACCTGTAATCTGCTGCTATGACTCGTCCACAACCTCAGAGTCGGACAAATATTCAGACATGATGTAAAAAACTAGGAGATTACAGGTGAACAAGACGACCGTCACACGTCACTCAGAGACATCGTCCAGGTCAGAGACATCGTCCAGGTCAGAGACATCGTCCACGTCACTCGCGTCACGTCACCACCTTGTAGTCACGTTTTATTTTATCGTGATATTATCACAAATGTAATTAATCGTTCAGCTCTACGGGACAGTGATGATTGTTGGAGGACGTCCCTCTCTGGTCCTAAATGTCCTAGAGTTGGTCTCCTGTAGCTTCCTAAAGTCTGTCCTTGTCTTCTCCTAGAGTTGGTCTCCTGTAGCGTCCTAAAGTCTGTCCTTGTCCTCCTTGTCTTCTCCTAGAGTTGGTCTCCTGTAGCTTCCTAAAGTCTGTCCTTGTCTTCCTTGTCTTCTCCTAGAGTTGGTCTCCTGTAGCGTCCTAAAGTCTGTCCTTGTCTTCCTTGTCTTCTCCTAGAGTTGGTCTCCTGTAGCGTCCTAAAGTCTGTCCTTGTCTTCCTTGTCTTCTCCTAGAGTTGGTCTCCTGTAGCGTCCTAAAGTCTGTCCTTGTCTTCCTTGTCTTCTCCTAGAGTTGGTCTCCTGTAGCGTCCTAAAGTCTGTCCTTGTCTTCCTTGTCTTCTCCCAGAGTTAATCTAGTGTGGAGATGGTAGCTGGTACCTCCTAGATTATTATATGTGACAGTCATCAGTTTGTGTCTTCATGTCTCTGAGACAAAGACATGACGTTGTCTCACCATCATCAGTTTGTGTCTTCATGTCTCTGAGACAAAGACATGACGTTGTCTCACCATCATCAGT